>NW_009617263.1:46127-60687 GCF_000690535.1 Cariama cristata | reverse complement strand
CCAGGTCTCCTGTTTCCTTCTGGAGAGGGGCCCACACTTTCCCAGTCTTCCTTTTATCACCGATGTACCTCTAGAAGCTTTTCTTGTTGCCCTTGATGTCCCTGGCCAGATTTAATTCTCTCAGGACTCTAGCTTTCCTGACCTGATCCCTGGCTGCTCGGACAATTTCTCTGTATTCCTCCCAGGCTACCTGTTCTTGCTGCCACCCTCTGCAGGCATCCTTTTTGTGTTGGAGTTTGTCCAGGAGCTCCTTGTTCATCCACGCAGGCCTCCTGGCGTTTTTGCCCGACTTCCTCTTTGTCGGGATGCATCGCTCCTGACCTCAGTGTAGGTGATCCTTGAAGATTAACCAGCTTTCTTGGGCCCTTCTTCCCTCCAGGGCTTTATCCCATGGTACTCTACCAAGCAGAACCCTGAAGATACACTTCTGGGTATCTTCAGATAGCTAAATATTTTAAAAATATATCTCTAAATGATTTCTAAAGGTGATATGGCACTAAAGGGTTGGAGGACTGGTATCTTTCCATAGGTTTAAACCCCTAATAACCACTGCAGATGGAATTTATGTTTTTTAAATGTGTCAATGCAGCACTGTCCTGTTCCGGAGCATGGAGGTTAACAACGCCAATACTTCAGACAGTAACAAGCAGAATATCAATGTCATAAGCATTAATCAATGTTAAAAGACAGAAAATCCTTCATGTAAAATAAATGTATGTCTAACTGTAGGAATAGTAGGGCTACAAAGCAATATTGCAACGACATGTGGGTTATTTTTCCATTATTCTAGGTTTTATCACTGCTCAATGACTTTTTGCATGTTATGATGAAGCAGAAATGGGAATGAAAATACTTTGAAAACATGAGTTTATCAATGTATTTCAAAGGAAAAATCTTTGTCAATTCTTTGGTTTTGTTCACTCAACTAAGAAGTTTGAAAAAGTGGGTTGTTTCATGCCATTCAAGACAATGTTTTCTAACCAACTGACTTATAAATTACAGTGCTATAGATTTCTAATATTTTATGCACCCAAGTCACACATACAAGTCACACACAGTGACTCATTTTTTCCTAAGCAATACATCTAACTAATTCAAGGTATTTAGAATGAAAGGTAGCTATTAGATGAAGTCTAAAATAAACGGTACTAAATGCAGCCTTGGTCATGATGGACACAGGGCATTCTGGTAACATGGCCCTCTCCTCTGCTGTGCTAAAAGCTGTGTTGCTCACCACAAATCATACTGAATTAATACATTTAAGCTGTATCCTTTTTAAAGCACACCTGCCGATAGAATTTGTCAGGATGGTGCTAGAGGACCCCTAATACAACAAATCTTGCTTCACAAGGTGTACATCAATTTTGAGCTGGGTGGAGCATGTGTTTGGGAACAAGGCGTCCTCCAGCTCAGCCTTTGAGGCTACTCAATGCTTGGCTTCTCCCACAAGAAAAAAGGAGCTACAAAGAAAAGGGTGTGATTTTATAGCATTCACTCCTGCCTATTGTCTGCTTAATTGGAACAACACATTCATTTACAACACATCATGAAACAGTCATCAAACCTACCTCTTTTTTATCATTACCTCAGCTTTACGTAGTGTCAATAAATTCAATGTCTCGTCACAAATTGCAAGTATATTAATGCTTCATAGACGCTGAGCACAACAAGTAAAAACTGCTGGGAAAGTAATTGGTGATGTGATTAGCATCACAAACTTAAGAGGTTAGAAGTTCATTTCTAAATGAATGTACACATTCTCACGGGTCTTATCATCTGCGATCTGGTGATCTCTCAAGAGCTGGATTTGGAATAAAATTTACAGAACATCTCAATTCTAAATGCGACACAAATACAGGCACAGATGTTCCTATACAATTCCTAATTTGTGCCTAAGCTTAAAATCTAGAATTGCACAGGTCCATATCAATTATGTCTTCTCACGTTTCACACTCTCCTGCGCACTGGCCCTTGAAGTTTAACTCCAAATTGCATCAGAGTTGCATCCTGACAGCCATCCTGTCCTAGTCTTTTTGCGCTGTTTTACTGCTATACCCACCTAGTTATACTTCAACTTGTATATTACTGCATTACCGTGTTACTCTGTGTGCTGGTGGGATTTTAAAATAACAACATATTTGATACAAATAATTATTTCCTCCGGTCAGAAGGACATTCTTGTGTTCTCAATAGGACCGTAAGAGAGAGGAAGCTACCTGCTGAGTTAATGCTTCAGCTCTGAGTTTCCATTAACCTCCTAACTTCAACCGTTTTTCATTATGAAATCATGACCTTCAAACCAAGCATATAGAAAAAAGTGCATTTCTCCCCACTCAGGTAGCTCTGAAGTGTGACTAGAAAAACCGTTCTCACACTTTAAAACAAATGCACCTTTGAGCTAGGACCAAAAATGAAAGCTTGCAAAGCCAATGGAGTTTGTTTAAGAAGTTATGAGCGTTTCAAAGTGAGCCAGAGTTCAGGCTGGCACAAGCTACCAGCAAACATTATGAAAAATACTTGGAAACATTTAGGGGAAAAAAAAATCATGAATCCATATTTCAGAAATACATTTGGGCTTTGATGTGTGACTTCATGGTAACTAACAGGCACATCAAAAGGCACGAACTTACTGTCAAGAAACCAGCCAGAAACCTCCAGAGATACCAGACACCAAGGAATGTCTCTCTGTCACTTTATACATCATTCTGAAACATATGATCAAGCGGAACTGGTTGGTTGGAATGGGCAGAAGAATGGCAATTCTTACTCCAAGGACATACACTTGTGGATATCTAAAGTTAGATGATAGGATAACCAAACCTTGTGTCCTCATTCACACCTAAGCTGATCCACACCATGCTGGCATGGTACCTCTGAGCTGGTTCTGTTGACACCACAATGTACAAGGCAAGGGAGAAGCAGAAAGCCTAAGGGGTAGACAGGTTGCAGCAACCTGAAACCAGGTCTATAATACCAGTAAAGTCACGTAGTCATAATCCCGTGTAAAAAATCTGCTGAGCAATTGGTATTGCATCAGTCGTGCATGTGCTTAATTCAGACACATTCACTGTTATCAGTTTGATTAATATAAATTGTTGAATTATGCTTTACAAACTCCATACCAGATACAGGTGGGGAAGGTGAGGCTCTGTTTCTAACATGTCATTTTGCTTTTGACAGGCATAAATACACTTACGAGCAGATAATCAGTCGTCAAACCTCACAGCACTTAATCACTCAGCGTGAATGGTTAAAAACACTTGAAATTAATCTCGCATTAGTCTAATTGTTACTCCGTGTCTCCTGTTTTGTTTGCAGTTTTGGTTCTGTTTTTACATCTTATTTCCTCCTCTGGTTTCAGCTGCCTTCTCCCCATCCATTTACTCTTTGTCAGAAGCCCATCTGAAGGTGGAAAGCTCTTTTCTTCTCTGTGCCAGGCTATCTTGCATATACAAGTCATCTCTGCAGCTGCTATTTGTGCCAGCTATGCCATGTAACAACAGCGGGTCACATACAGTTTCCAAAGCCTTGTGCTTCCGTTTGTGCTGCCTATGAGACCCTGCTCGGGGGAGCAATCAGCAATAAGAGAAAGGGAACGGAAGAGTCCCAAACATGCACACTTCAGTAACCGCAATCTCTTCCTCTCTGGCCTTTTTCATTCACCCATACTGCAGCAAAGCACATTTCCTAGTCCATGTTTTTGACCATGCACATCTCTGCCCTGTCTGTTGACTCTTACGCTATCTATTCCCTGAAACATAACACATTCATCTCCATCTTTAAGGACCTTCTTAGCCTATCCCCGTCTTACCTATCGCACTGAATACTCATTTCTCACCTCTAACAAGGTGGTGATCCTTGTCAAGAAAAGAACCAGATTTTCAACCAAGTACCTTTATGCTGCCTGTTACAAGCACTGGATGCCCACTTATTTCGGAGTTGTTCCTTATCCTTGGGGTGACCACCACCGAAGCCCTCCTCACAACTCTTCTAGGCTCCTAAAAGCTTTTTCTAAAGGTGACAAGATGTATTGGCCAGTCTTGTATGTCCCTGCCCATGACAGGGGGGTTGAACTAGATAATCTTGAAGGTCCTTTCCAACACAAGCCATGCTATGATTCTAATGATCTTCCTGATTCCTTGTGCTGTCTCATCTGCCTGCATCTGTCTCTCATACCACATGTTCCCCTGTGGTGTGAACTCTTTTTGCACCACATTTGAACAACTTTTAGCTATCAGGAATCTTTCTGATGCTAATCCAATGTCTACAAGGCAGAGGACATAGCCATGGAGAAGAGCAGAACAAAGATCTCCCTGCTCGAAGTCCCAACTACGTGATCACATTATGGTGTGGTCTCCTTCTGACCCTTCAACCCTGCATTTCTGGTGCCACTTTCATTAAGAAGGGGTGAAAACACCTAAACCCAGGAGGTTCATTAGCCTGGTAGCAGGTGGCAAAGCTGCGAGTTGTCTCATCACCTGGCCACATGTTCCCACTGGGAAGGGAACACACGACCACAAGCAGTAAGCTCCTCTCAGCTGGATATCCACCACCAGAAAGGGCTGTAGGTCTGGCTCCAGGTTGAAGAGAGACAGATAATGTGTTGCCCAGAGGTAGGTCTCTCAGCTCCAGAGAGAGATAGGAGCTCAGGCACTGCTTTTGCCTACTTCTAGGCAAATCTCCATCCAACATTTTGACTTTTCTAGAGGGCTGCTCTCAATCTCCCAGCTCTCTCCACAGATCATTTCCACAGGCCTTGGACCACTTTAAGGCAATCTGCATCCTACCCTGGCTCTCGGAGTTTCCTTTTCCTTCCAAATAACAATGCTACAGTTTGAAGGTGGGACTTGGCCAAAGAGCTCTGCAGATAAACAACCTCCATCTCTTTTTTGCCAGAATAACAGTCCTCTTGGGAGGAAGAACACAGACGTCTAATGGTGCGAAGGAACTCAACTTTCAGCTGATTAAAGTAGAAATGGCCCTTAAAAGTGAAAAAAATCACCAAGGGAGCAGACTGCAGGCCTGGAAATGAACTGAGATCTCTCTCAGCACCCATCGAGAGGGATACGGCAGCTGGGAACAGGGCCTAAGCAGAGCAACCTGAGGATATGCTGACTCAGCAGACTGCGAGCACGGCTCCTTTTGAAGACTTCCTTTCCCTTGCAGAAACCCCGAGGAACGAGTTTGCCTTCTGAAAATAACTCTGTCAGCTGCCTCCCAGGATGAATCCACCCACTGTGTAAGACACTTTGTAGTTCCAGAGTTCGCCCATGTACGTGTCTGCTGAGGACGCTAGCTATGGAAAGTATTTCTAAAGGTGGTTAGAAAAAGCTAGAACATGACTCTCCAGCAAATGCTGCTAAACTCTTCCAAGATTAAAACTTCTCCTTGCTTTCTTGCTTACCCAGGTCGCCCACAAAATATATTAAAAAGAACTTTCAAACACAGAAATCTAAAATTAGCTGCCAAACATCAAGCAGGTATGCGTATGAACTGATTTTATAACCCCAAAAGCAAGGTGATTAACACCTCCATTAAGTTGGCCAGAGACCTGGCAATTCCTAAGCTAGCTGATGCATTACTCAGACATCGTGGTGATGGTTTGCAGTATAAAACAAGAGGATAGATGTGCATACGCCCCCTCTACTCACTGCAGCCCCTTGAGTACATTAATGCTCCATTTCAAACAGGATTTACTTTTCATCATTTTATAAACAAGCTGAGCGGTGTTGTGGAAGAAGTGTCCATCCATAGCAGGGAGTGAAGCCAACAGCTGAAATCAAGAGGCCATTTTCTTTACTGAGCTTCAAATCATGGTCCGGAATTAATGCAAAAGCGCCTACTTGCCTGTCCCTCGGCATGACCATCCGCTCCCAGCTGTCTTGAGAAATCTCACCCACAGTCTATTTTTTTCAGTCAAATACTCATGGATTTCTAACACAGAGATCCATGATTTCCAGGTGCTTGCCCTCGAAATCGGAACTGTTACACATTTTACAATATCAATTCATTTTTTGAGACTAAGGTATATTTTAAACCTAAATAACTTCTAAGGATTCAGTATGATTAACTACACTGTTTGATAAAGAGGATCCCTCCCATGCATAGTGCCAACCACGATGCCATCTTTCATCCAATGGAAAACCAAGCAATATCCATCTCTTTAGGGATCCATGACTCACATGAACCTGATAAGATGGTACAGCAGCTACTTTCAGGCATTTGTACAGAAAATACGCCATTGCTTCTCACAATTGTGAGTTTCCAGATGCTCTGGCTGATTCACATAAAAAATGTTCAGCATCCCACCGGCGCTGTTTGCAAGCTGCTCATGCTAATAGCTGATTACTTCCACTCGGATTTTAATTCAGAAACAACCTTGTTGAAGTCAAAAAAATTAAACAAATTTAAAACTAATGTAACTAGGAAGAGATTCAGAGCCTGATTCTCCAAACAAACAAGTTATGCTATTAGATAATTTAAAAGGAAGGAGAGCCAGTATTTCCTTGTGGTAGCATTTATTCTTTGTTTAAATAAAGGTCAGGGAAAATAATAAAAAATCTGTTGTCTCAGTCACTATAAAGGCCGATTTAAGGGCTGGGAATTTACTCAATTTTAGAAGAAATAAATTCATGTTAATAGCTAGTGCACTTTGCCAAGCACTTATTTCACTTCTCCCACCTCTCTCTGAATTGAAGGCTGTTGGTTAAACCCTCTTGCCCCACAACTCTAATGTGCAGACCCCTTGTTTTCTGGGCACCTTCACACAGATGATCCTCCCACTTTTGATACCTCTCAGCCTTTTGTGTGTGGCCACTGATTGCAGGAAACAACCTCACTATTTCCCAAAAGGTCTGTGGCAAGCAAGAGAAAAGGCTGAAGCCTGGATCTAGCCTACCTTGAAGACTTTCCTCCCAGCATCTCCCTCTGATGGAGATTTCTCGACACCACCATTCCCCAAACAACTTGTCCCTTTTCTCCCCAAAGCCAGGATTGTCAACCCCTTTGGTTCTCATTTTAATTTTGAGAAGTCTTAGCTTTGCTAATCTATTGAGAGCTAAGCAAACCCGTATTTCTCCACCAAGAGCTCCCTCCACTCCCTGTTTATTCAAGGACATTTTCTCCCATAGTGCCTTATCTTTGCCATTGTTTCATGGTCTAATTACTTCCCTTCTGAGAACTTAATTTCATTTATCTCCTTGGAGTCAGACAGGATCATATCAAATATGTAAACTCAGCTGTGCATGATATGCATACAAACAACGGCTACGTCCCTCAGCCTGCATACAATTCTTGCCATATCATGAGCAATCCCACTTTGAAAAGGGAACGTGTATTTGTTAAAGTCACCGTTTATTGCCATTACAGAGGCCACAATGTTTTACTGTGCAAGCTCAAGTTATTGCTATCTGAAGCATGCTACAGTTCACTCTGATGAAACTAAAATATTTTTGGATGAAGAATAAATAACCATCTAAGAAGAGTCTGAACAAAGAAGCCTCTGACTGAATTCTAATGGAAGGAAATTGTTTAAACAAGTGTTTGTCTTCTGAAATTTAAACAGGTTTCTGGTGGTGAACTGTACTGATCCATACAGTGCAGTACAGCTAAAAATGCCTTTTTTTCTCTTCTCTGTTCTTAAGATACCTGTGCTTTTTGCTGAGTATCTGTCTGAGTTGATATCTCAAGTGTTGGTACATATGGCCCATTCCTGGACACATTCCCATTGCCATGACATGTTGTGGCTGCAGTCAGTGGTAATATTATACATGTTTTGCAGAAATGTCGAAAAACACTCAGGTGACGGAGACTTTTGATGAAATCGTTATTGTCTCTCTGTTACTAATATGGGCTGCAGAGAACTTGAATATTGGAACGTTTTATAACAGGTTGCTTTTTCCAGGCACGTTGCTTTCCTCTCGGAGTGTGAGTAAGAAGGTTTTATAGTACACAAAATGCATAACAGAAATGACAGAAAAAGTTCATACAAATAATAGGGAAACAACCTCAACTTAGATAATTAGAAGGAAATTTCATTTAATAATGTAACTGATTTTTGATGAAATAGTTTCAGACTTATTTTTTTTTTAAGTGAAAAAGCTTTAGAGGAATTCTTGGAGACACTTAATAAATAATATAGAGTAATTATACAGCCTTCATCTCCAATGTGCTGTATGGGAGATCTTCTAACTCTGCTAGTCAACACATGGAATGAAAAAGCAGTCTCAAATTGAAGCTGCTGTCATTATTACCCCTCATGGAGGGGAGCAGAGAATGACATTGCCCAGGGCCCATAACTGGCCCAGCATCGCTGCTGGTGGCACATTAAAGGTAGGGGATGGCAACTTCAGAAGAACACACAGAGTGTTCAACAAATGCCAACTTGTCTAGTGGTCTGTCACTAAAACTAAAATGGATTAATTTCCTTTTCATTCTGCAGAAATCAAAGCAGCCTATTTGAAAATAAATATGTCATCTTTGAGGCCAATTAAATTTTGCAAGCCATGACCAGGGGGAGAAGAAAAGATCAAGAGTTGGGCTTCATAATGAAAGCTGACTGCAATCTTAATTACTAAGAGATTTTGGCTTCTCTTGATTGTGCATTCCTCAAGATACAACCCTTTGACGACGGCGTATTATGGATACTTCTCTGTACCCCATGTGTGGTTGTTAACAGCCTATTACAACCCTTCCTGCAAAGATGGGCTCTTCTAACTTAGGCTATAGCATCTTCTGTCTAACAGAGCCCTGTTCAGTCCCTGGCTGACATTACAAGTGCTCGCCTGTTAAAATATGCATGGGAAAAAGCAAACAATAAAAGCAAAAAACATAAAGCAGAGGCCAACTGATGAGAAAAAGACCTTTTTTTCACTTTGGACAGACACTGATCCCTAAGATAACAATCTTTCCTAGGAAATATCACACCCGAGATCTTACTAAATTTGGGACAAGCGAATAAGCACGTCAAGTATAAAGACAAGTCGTTACAACTTCAAGACTTTTTTTTCACTCCAATGCCAATTTGACATGTGTCCCACCCTGTACAATTATTTGCTATTGCTTCTTCCTACATGAGATCACCTCTAAAACAGTAATTAGAGGAAGTGTTTGTTTAGAGGAATGCAAATTACTCCTTTGCTTCAGGGCCTGCTTAGCATGTCAAGTTAGCCTGGAACCACACCTGGCTACCAGAATAAAATCATCAGTGAAAAATAAATAGTCTGTGTACAGTTTCATACAGAATGTAACACTTCCCTCCAACAGGGCTCATGCATCATTTAGTGCTTAACATATTCCCCAGAAGAAGGAAATATCTCAGACAAGCATCAGCACTTAACCATTTGAGGATAAGCATCGTATTGCAATGATGTCTTGAGCGAGGTGGGACCTTTACCAGTTCCCAGAAAGGAAACAAAAAGACTTGATCACCACCTTGACTCCCAGTGATCCTATTTGCCTTGCCCATCTCTGAGCAAAGAGTTCACAAAGAAACTGGGCTCACTGCCTAGTTTCATTGTCACCATGGGTTGATCAAACATCCGTGTGCTGCATTACGCCGCAATGCTTCAGCCTGTGCCAGTCTCCTGCTCTGTAGGGCATCCAAGAACAAGTTCTAGTACTAAGCTAAAAAACTCTTACACTAAGTCACGCTTACTCTGTCCCAGGGAGCACTCACCTTTCTACCAGACTCAGTTATTTTAACAATGGCAGTCAGACACAACAGGTTTAACAGGTCCAAGGGGAAAGGAGAAAAGACATCTCAGTGGCTGACCCAACACTCTGGAAGAGCTTCCTAAGGACAGCAGGAGGGGACACAGTACGTGACCAGGCAAAGTAATGTTTTGTTTTCCTACAGGAGTTACTATTAAAGGATTTTAGTCTAGGATGGGCCCTCAAGCACCACCACAATCCAAATGATTTCTACCAATACCCATGTCCTCGCCTCTGCTGAAAGACCTGTTTCTTCATGAACGCTTTTCCCACAGACCTTAATGAAATGCTTCCACCTCTTCACAGGCAGAGAAGGATTTTTTTTGTACTTCCTTGCTTGCAGTGTTGCAAACACAGTGGCAAAATTCCATGGTGAGAGACAGCTATGAACCATGATGGTTAAAGATATTCCTTTGGGAATAAGAGATGCACACACAAATGAGTTTATAATATGGTCCATACCACAATGCACGTCACATCACTGAGAGCTTGCGTGTGGCCTTTCTGCTTACAGGAGACAAGTCAGCTGTGTGAGGAACCCCATTAACTCCAACCAAAGGAAACAGAGAAAATACTGGAGTTCTTTGTGGAACAACTGTGCTCTACACATCCATTCCTATTGAAATAATTTGGGTTACAGCAGATTTATGAGCCAGAGCCTGGACAAGAAGGTGTTAAGGTATCTGGTGGGGAGTGACAGCACTGAAATGGCTTAGCCTTTCCTAAGTCAGAAATACCACAAGCAAATTACAGAAATCACAGTGTTGTCTACTCGGTGGAGTATGTGTCCTCAGGGTGTTCTTTTCAAGCAGACTGCACCATGGTAAAGGTCAGCATCGTTTACAGACTAATCTATTTTGTAATACATGGTGCACACTGGGCTCTGTACGAGACAACTTACACACAAAACTAGCTTTCTCAGATCAACACAAATCCTTGTGGGCATCTTGCTGCAGAACAAAGAGGAATGGGAATCACTGTTTCAAGCAGCAGATTGCCCTGCATCACGCACATTGGGCAAAATGGACCTGGGTTAGCACCTGAGCCCCCATTCCTCTGCAGACCTGAGCGTTTATTGATCCCTGTTTGATTTTTTTTTTGACTCAGGCAATAAACACTGGGGAGGTTCAAGCCTTTGTCCACACATTTTCAATTCTTATTCCAGCCATGACTATGGCCACATCTGACCTTAAGTCTCGACTGTGGGGATGCACCTCTGATGACATTTGGAAACCGCTTCCTCGAGCGTAAGAATGATCTGGCACATAATTTCACTTGGCTTTTTATAGCTTGTAGAGCTTACCTGTAAAATTCCACTATTTATGAAATACTAAAGGTGAATTCGAACAAGCTGCAAGTTTGCAAGGGGGTTCACAGTTCCCGTTTGCATTCCTAGCACTTGAGAACACTTTCAGGTTTTTTTCTATTTTAAGTGAGGAGCGCAAAAAATGCAGTAGGAATTAACTGTTTGGGAATCTCTTTCAGCATCCAAGTTGGTGACACTTTGTTCTTGATTCTTTTCATCTTGCTCCCATACTTCCTCCATTCCTCCTTTCCCCTGGATTACTCAATCATAAAAGCATCCATGTGGCCATGTGTCATGTTTAAATATATTTTCTATTTAGAGTAATGTGCGTGTGTTATGCTTCCTAGGGAAGGGTGAATTAATACAAGTGTAATGATCCCAAGCAAGGAGCATTTTTGCTATGTTATAGGACAAATAAGTCCTATTGACAGAGCTATAGAAAAACTTCTGGTCCCACCATAGCAGACTCTACACAGCTTCTTTGATCAGCAGTATAATTCTTCAACATTATCAGAACAGGAGAAAGTGTGGGGAAAACTGTTTACAAAACAGCAAGACCAACTGCTCATGATGCTCCGCTTTATTTTTAATACAAGGAAAAGCACAGCACTGCAAAGCAGTTTTTAATTAACTGCTTTCTCCCAGCAATACTTCTGGCTCTGAATAACAGTGCCAAGTACTGATATTTATGTAACTCATAACAGTGGTTATGATTTTGCTTCAAAAGTGTTATTTCAGTGGGGCTCTGCCACCACCCAGCAAACCCTGGGGCATGTGTGGCTGCAGGAGGAGGTTCAGGGAAGAGATGCTCTTTTAGACCCTCAAATGAAAAGTTTAGTCTGGAATAGGCTCAGAAAAATCCTGTTTTCTGAGCTTGTTCCTCCACATTAGAGAAGGGAAACAATGGCCCAGATCAAGGAAAAAAACACAGACACCAACACTCTCAGTGACACCAACATCCCTTAACACGATTTTCTCCCTCATAGAGTGGCCACAGCACAGGAGCAGACAAGGACTGGCTGAGATTCCTGAGAGGCCAATAAAAAATGCTGTGAGCTCAAGTACTTACTAGGAAAAAAAAAGTTAATATACAGGGATTTCCTGACAATGGTGTCCGATATTAACTCCGTCACAACTGTACTGCTACTGGAGGCACCAAACATGGCTCCTTTGTATCAGTTTTAACCTCCCACAGTTAGCTTCTACTTTCTCCTCTGTTTTTTTTTTTTTTTTTTAAAGTTTCTTTTAATTTCTCCATGCTTCAGAGGGGTGGTTTCCACCCTGGGGAGTGCAGACCCTTGGGGATCTGTGGGCTTCATGGAGTCTGTAAAGGATAACTAAAAAAGTAATTCCATTATCCGTGAGTTTCAGATTAAATTGCTGTGCAGGAGTTGGCCCTGCCACTGGAAAAAATTAAAGTACCTGCCTATTCGAACAGCTGAAAACCATTATTATAAAGCCCTTTCCAGAATAAGCTCTTGGGCTTATGCTTCTTCATTTTCCTAAAAACAAGAAACAAATCGCCCACAGCAGTCAGAGAGCTGTTTCCCACACCAAAACTCCTCTTTTTGTTCCATTTCCAGATACTTCATGTCCTTGGCTATGGGTTCCTACCATGTTTTGCCCCCATGGCATTGGTGTCCTCCTAAAATCAGCCCTTCCTACCTCTCAGTTAACCAAATCTCACAAGGGCACTTAATAAATGAAGATAAAATCTGGATTATCACCAGGATTTTTACCAAATCAAGCACTCTTTTCAGGATTACCCCACTCTGAAGATGCATTTTTTTCTCGTGCCACACCCCATAAATCACTATGTGCCATGGGAACACTTCTAGCTACAGAGTACACATGAGGAATGACCAAAATATCCTCCAGGTGCTAAGTGTGTCAATAAAGAGGAACTCTACTCAATTCTGCTTAGTAAAAACAGACTGAATGCACAAAACAAGTACCTATATAGGCAGAAAACTAAAGAAACACTAGATTTTTAATACATCGAGAAACACATCCACAAGTAAATAGGAGTTAAACCCAGACAATTCCCAGACAAATGGAAATAACAGTATTTTTTGGAAGGAGTATAGGGGATGCTTTCACAGTTCTAGTGAATAAGCAGAAGACTCCCATGAAGCCTGCCTACCTTTCCAACCACTATGCATTAGACAAATCCAATTATCAAGATCCACGTAGCATAAACAGGCAAAATAACACAGCCCACTTTGTACAAAAGGTCAGACCAGGTGAGTGACTTTCTCTTTCCAGAGTTAAACACAGAGTTTAAAGAGAGGACTTGCGTAAACCCAAAATCTAGTCCAAAATGAGTCCAAACTTTTGGGTAGTTTGGGTCCTGTTTTTTTCTTGAGAAAGATGTATTGCTTTTTTACAAGAGGGTCTTAAAGAGATTTCCAAAATGGTGCAAGACCAAGACCAGCAGCTTACTGAGTTGAGTGCTCCTTCTCACACCAGACACATCTCTCTCAAAAGGACAGGAGAGGCACAACGAAGGGCAGGCTGGCCACTCTCGTGCTGAAGATACTCTCTTCACCTTGCCCACTGGAGATAAATGGCTCCGTTGGGTGAAGAGGACCTGACACGTGGAGGCTCCTGAGGTGCATATGACCATGTGCTGACAACAGCACCTGTGCGTGTTGTTAACTAAGCTGAACTTGTTACCATTATTTTTCAGGTCAACCTTACATACCACAATCAAAACTCTCCTGACATGTAAATTGGATTACAAATGTAATCTATAGCAAAGAGAGTGTAAACCCTGTACTTTGAGGTGATCCAGGGTATGCATTATTTCTAACCTGCTACCTTCAGGCAAGCAGAAAGCTGGGGCTGAGGCCAAGAGGGATCAAAGTGCTAATGAAGGCAGACACAGCAACTGGGTCCTGGGAGATAGGACTGACGTTTCTTGGTTTGTAGTCCAAGACAGCGAAGGATTGGAAGGACAGTGATGGACTACATATGGCCAGCCCCCAAGAGCAGAAAGCAGTCATCTCCTACATGGATGCTTTAGGCATAATCATGACATAAGAAATTATGTAGCTGACTAATAAAACCCATGAGGCCTTCTAATGTTCCCTGGACAGCAGATTTCAATGGGATCCAGATCCCTTTCCTTTGCAGACACTTTTAAAAATGCCACTCAAGCCTACCTGAGACATGGATGGGACAGAGTCAACACAGGATCAGGTCTCTAGAGCTTGTAAGATTTCCCTGTGTGTAAACTGCTGCAAAGCACAATCCTCTATGCTCTTTGACATATACTTGCTGTTATTTTCTAAATCCTCCACAAACTGTCCTGCTAATATGTTTACCTATATCAGCTACTCTAGGAGCACATGCAGCCCTAAAATAAAACAAATCACATTATGTTAAAATAAAGTGGTATAGGTGTTCCTAGCTTGAATACTTGTTTAATATTCAACTATGGGGAAAAAAAACAGTGAAAAATTGCCAGAAATACTGACATCAGTCTTCCATTTCAAGAGCAATTCAGAGCGATTCCAAATATAGTTGGTCCTATTAAGAAAA
>NW_009617263.1:44582-46096 GCF_000690535.1 Cariama cristata | reverse complement strand
CGCTCTTGGGTAAGAGCACAAACTGTGTCATCATAAGAAAGAAAATCAGAAACACATGTTTCTAATGAAAGAAGGAATTTTAAACAAAGTCAGCAATTCAGAGCCCTAATAGTAAAGAGCCAAGAGGGGAGAAAATCTCTACGTGCCAACCTCATCTTTTTGGGGTGAAGTTTGGTGGTGAATTCTGTGCCTGGTCTTTCAATTTCCAGAAGGAAAAACAACTTAATGTCAGCAGCAAGACCTAGCAGGAGAAAACCCCACTTTGTAAGACGCAGGCCACGTTCCCCATGCTCTCACAGAAGTCGCCTTTTGGATTCCCTTGTTCCAGCTCTATGGCTACATGGAGGGAGGAGAGAGGACATGGCCAGTCTCTGGCAGATTCCGTCTCTGCAGGGTGAAGTCTGACCTCAGCCATGGCAGCCTAAATCAGCCGTAAAACCATAAAACACCCACTTTTCCCACCCATCATCCAGAGACAGCAGAGAGCTATCCCTACAGGAAAGCCAGGATCCTGTGCTGGCTTAGCTGTGCCTGAGTTACAAGGGCACGAAGATGGAGTAACTAACTTTGGAATGGTAAAGCCACATACATTGGCTATGGCCTTTTTTTTTTTTAGATATAGCGATTCAAGAGGCACTGGAAACCAGGAAAGGAGGCTGTGCAGCATGTCTGCTATGTATAAAGCCCTGAGTCCACATTGCATGACTGCACAAGACAAAGTCCTAAAACCCTCATGGGTGACCTCAGCTTAGGCTTTCTTTCCACTATTGCTTTGGGTTGAGATTCTCAAGGGAGCCTTGAAGAGTCATGTAACCAAGTTCAACATCTTTGAATTTTTCTATTGACCAGAATAGCATTAGATCATATTACCCATGTCTATTTGTTAATGACAAGCACTCGTTTACCCATGCTGATGCCACACGGCTTGGATGCGTGTTTTGTACACCATAAATGGCAAGGACAATGCTTTCAAGACATAAACACTGCGGGACACGCAGCAGCTCCACTCAACAGCAATTTTCTCATGCGCCCAAAAAACACAGAAGGAAAAGTTTCAAACTTCACCAAAGTCTTCAACTTCCCTCTCACCAACCTACTTATAGCAAATATAAAAGCAGACAGCCATCGCTACTACAGTAACATAGAAAGGGAAGAGCTGGCATTTCTATATAAATGCCAATAAAAGCTACATCTTTGTGGTTAGTGCCATATCCACTTATTTGTTGTGATTCACATAAAATAGCGTTTAAAAAATAATGAAAAAGCCCTGTCTTCTTTGCTTTCAGTTAGAAATCCCCTATTATCCCTTTTAAGAGCTAAGTTGTTAATAGCCACTGTTTTCTGTTCTAATTACCAAGTTTGCAGCAGACATGGGAGTGACTAGATTGCTTTGCTCTGGAGAGATGCTTCTTGAAAAAATGTATTATGCCAAATACCACTGTTGCATGTGGACTCTTCTGCTTTTGGTGCAGGGAGGGAAAAAAAAAAAAAAAGTCTTGAAAGCTCAAAAATAA
>NW_009617263.1:44229-44552 GCF_000690535.1 Cariama cristata | reverse complement strand
AGCAGGAATTAGCTATTGTACTCGGTGACCGGTCCACCGAAGTTTAAATCTGTTCCATTTGCCCGCAGGGAACGGCTGCTTAGCTGAGGCTGTAAAGATATATATGTGTAAGTCCAAAAAGGTCCCAGTTTAATCCCTGGTGCGTCAGTCAAGACAGGAGATATCAGAAAGGTATGAAGATATTTGAAGCAGGCTGTTATTCTATTTGGTGGGAACCGAACAGATTATATATAGAAATTTTGGACTAATCTCAGAAGGAGTCAGCGCTGGTGTGCAAAAACATATCTGGCACACTTCACTGCTATGCATTTGTCAGTTGTTTT
>NW_009617263.1:0-44086 GCF_000690535.1 Cariama cristata | reverse complement strand
AGGGCTATAATATATATTAGATTATTTGCTAAAGCGTCCTACTAATATCCCTTCTGAAAGTTATAGACAAACTTTCAAGAAAAAGAAATCAATGCTGCTATTTATATTTTTAAACGCTTTCAAAAAAGAACATATTGCCTCTAAGAAAGCTTGACTTCACCTATGTGTACTCTCCTGGAAAAAAAAAAAAATTAATGGGGAAGTAAAGGAGGCAATAACATCCCTGTTTAATATAATGCTCCATGATTTTAATTTGATAAAATGTCTGGCAAAGTAAAAGGTAGCTGTCACATATCCTTAGGGAAATGATTTCATAAGCCACTTACTAATACAAATTGTCAATATTAAAACTAACCCACAGGTTTCTGCACTTACAGAGATTTAAGAACTGATAGCCAGAGACATAGAAATATGGATGCAATCAAGGAAAATATTAGGCTTTACTTTGAAAACTGATTTGATTAATAGGCTTAAAGTCCTAGAGTTGCAGAAGCACAGCCCCCTAGTATCGCCACTCCTAATTCAGAATAAAAATTACCTATTCTGATTAAGCCAATGCCTTATGAATATAAGGCACAAATAAAAAATATTATTTCTGATTTAAGAAAAAAAATCAGTGTTTAATTTGGAACAAAATTGTCATCACCATTTACTTGGTCAAACTAAGCACAAGGGCAGCCCACAGACCTAATGAGTGCCTTGTATGCCTGTCTTTGTTAAAAGACAAAGTCCATACCCACAGATTTAATTTTCTTTACTTTTTTTTTTCTTCAAAACTCCTACTGAACACAAAGTGTTGTATGAGTAAGCATTATAAAAGCGAATCAATATGTGTTACAGACGACAACTGCAGACTTAGTTGGTCAAATACCAATTAATTTATGCAGCTGTCAGTTCAGGATATATTGGATATACTCCAAGCACAGAGGTTGCAGTTAGGTTTAACCTGGTAAAGTTGAAAGTGGGGTGGAGTGCAAATATTTTCCCATTTTTAATGGTCAGAGCCAGCCCACCTCTGCCAAACTCTGGCTCAAACACCTAGAATCATGACCTTATTGAGACACAAAATGTAATTGTGATTCATCTTCTATAAATGAAAACATGAGGTAGAAGTTGCCAAAGGAATTGTTTTAAATTCACACTGGGGTCACACATCGCAAAAACTTGCCCACCAATAACGTTGCTGGTCTAATTTCATATAGCGGAGGCCAAAAATACACCAAATTGTATTCACAAAGCATTTTAGCATGCAACTAAGAGCAAACAACTGCATTGGACAAGTAGTGCTCACAAAAACTGTCATTTCTGATAAGACTTCTGCTTTTACCTTCTTGAACTGACATTTTTGGAATACTTGTTTTTCCTCCCTGTGTATTCTGATCCACTTAGAAATGCGTATTTGATAATTTCCACAGTAAGTGAGATTTGAACTCAGATGCAGTTGCATACCTTGAGGATGCTTCCAGCTGGCCAGATGAATCCTACCTTGCATTTACTTGTTTTCCTTTATGCAGTGCTTCACAAATTATAACTCTAATTCACCACTCAGATACTCCGGTGTTACGAGTTAATGGCATGGATTTTAATACCATGACTATAGGATAAAGGAATGAGGTGACTGGACTTTGCATGTAAATATCTTACCCATCATCAAAATACGGTCATCTTGCAGTTAGAAACTAACTGGCTCCCAACAGTACATCACAACAGTTTAATGCAAAACACTGAATTCGTCCACTTAATATTTCAATATTAAGTTAGAGAAGACAGGCAAAATGCAATATGATGCAATTGATGATATTTTGACAAAGACATCTTCACTTTGCTAATGCCATGAGACCTCTAAACAGCCGTTTATACTTTTTCCAAATGAAGAAATTACTTTCATGGAAAAAAAAAATTAGTTTTGGAAAAAAATATTACAGATTACCTATGAAGAATCTTGGTATTTTGCCTAATGAAGCCACCTAGGACTACATCTTCAGCAGCTTTTAGGCATCGACACATCCTTGAAGATCTGGGCTGCAAGCACTTGTGAAAATGATTTCCCTACTACAGAAGGTATGTGATTGCAAATTAGATAACTCTTAGCTTTAAACATGTGGGTGTAACAAAGACAGACCTTATGTATCCATATATAAAGCTGAGTCATTTATCAAAGTGCTAGATCTTATTGAAGAGTCTTTATGCATCTTAACAATTCTTTCCTTTTAGGTAACAAACAATGGCACATATAATCAGATGCTTGTACCACTGAAACACAATTGTAACCATCTTCCTGAGTAACAAATACTGGAAAATAGGGTATATATTCTCATTCTTTAGCTATGAGCTCTGAAAGGACCCCGGCTTTGTTATTCCAGCTATGCACAGGACGGGGTCCACATAAAACACATGTGGCACAGAAGGAGACTAGCTAAGGCTGAAAAACCCATTTTGCTAATTTGAAAGCATCTTAGGGCAACTATTTCAGTAAGCAGCTGTTTCTTCCATAACACATTGAATTATTTTCCAAGCCGGAGCTCTGAGCAATGATGTACTTTCATCCCCTCTGACCTGCACCCTCCTCCCAACATGGATAAGCTATTTTTTGAGTTGAGTCAGGGTATGGGGTGACCTTGAAGAACAACAGTTATGCAAGGAAGATTTGGTAAACTCTTGTCCCCCAGAAGAGAGGACAGTTGCATTGTCACCCAGCAATAACAGTGAAATGACTTATCACACTATAACCTACTTGAAGGAACACAACCATCTGCGTACACACAGGTAGGATGAAACATAGAAATGCCGCGCACCATCGCTAAAGCTATTACGGAGCACACTGCATGTGAATGAAACTGTGTAAGACTAGAGAAGTTACAAGGGATTTTGGTTTTGTTTACTGTTTCAGAGGGGATTTTTCTCTCTCATTTAATGTTTTTTAAGATTTTTAAGATGCCTTGATCTGCTTCCCTACATCTGCTTACATCTAATCTAGCATGAAATACAATTCAGGCAGTCCTGGCTGCAAAGTCTTCCCTTGCAAAGTTTCCAGCATTGCAGTGATCAAAAATGGTGTCAGCTTTGTTTCAGGTTTCACATTTTTTTCACTCACATGAATTCTTTGCAGCAAAATGATTTGCTTAGCAGACAGTCAACTGCTAGTGCCAAGGCAGAGCTGTCCTGTGCCATACCCACATACGTAGGGTCAGATTCACTTTTGCCTGAAACCTGAGAAGGGCAATTCATCCAGTCTGCATCCCCTTGATTCAGGAGATGATCTCATGGTCTAAAGCTTATGTCAGTCTCCCGGCATGCCCAACTGTCCCCCTACCCTAAAGTGTTTTGTACATCCTGGCTGTTTTCCACGCCTAAAGGGATGCTTGCAGTAGAGTCCAGCAGTAAGGGTGGCTCCAAGGGTGTGCATCAAGATCCCATCAGGCACCCAGGTCACCCCAGCAGATGCATGGGGGAAATGATGAAGTGTACCCATGTGGGATGCCAACAAATATATACTTGGAAGGGCCCTACTCTTCCACCACTGACGTCAACGTCGTCGGTGGTACCACTGGGTATCACACTCTAAGTGGTAGCAGCACGCCAGGGCACCTTGAGCTATCCTCGGGGCTGCAGGGCCCCGCTGGGGAGACAGCTTTTGGGATGTCCTGGATTTGCAGTTGGCAGGGCTCGGAGCACTGCCACGCAGGGAGGGCAGGGTCAGCCTTCTGTCACCCCAGTGCAACTGCAATGGCATGAGCAAGCCAGGTTTTAACAAGTAAATCCACATAAAAGCTTTCTCTGAAAGTGATTACTTAATATAACAACCAGCTGTCTCTTCAATTCTTGCTGAGGCAGCCTATCTTCTCACCATTATTCACAGAGGAGAAAAAAAAGGAGAGGGGGGGAAGCAGCAAGCCTGTTTTGTCTATAGGGTAAGCAAAGCTTCAGAGAATAATGTTACCTGACAGACAGAGATGTCAAGTTCATTTTTTAGTTTTTCCTAACTATCCCATTCATTTCTTTACAGCAAAAAGAGCTCTTACTGCTGGAGCGTAAAGAGGTAATTAGTCATTAACCCCTTAAACCCCGATTCCACAGCTTTTTGTACATCAGCTACACAATGTAATTACCATCACTTTTATGTTAGCACTTACCAACACAGGATCTGAGTGTCTCTTCAATTCAGCCGGCCCTGTACTCCAGCTGCGTGACCTCACACAGAAAAATAGTTACCAAAGGAGAGCATCAGTGGGCACCAGCAGAGCCTCCAGACTGGCAAACTGGAGTATGGGACCATCCAGGCCTGCAAGCACTGTATTTTTTGGCCCAGAGACACCCATGGCTTGAATAGATGGGTCTGTCCCAAAAAGTCACTCAGGAACATTCATCTGAATTAATTAAATGCCTGAATTTATGTTAGGGCACATAACTTCTGCATGGCCAATTTTATTCAGAATTAATGTAGCCTTTGATTCCAAGTTAAATTGCACAGAAGAGTTTAATAAGAGGTAACTAATGGGTTTCGAAACTAAATTTGGATTCATTTTCCTAGAGGCTATTGGGTTAGCCCTGGAGGGATGAGGCCTTACAGAGACAAGAATCTGGGACAGAGAGGTTTTAGAGAGAGTTTGTCAATGGACTACTGAAAAGGAGCAAAAAGTTACATTTTTTTAAATTATCCTTTTAGTCTTCGTGTAAATCTTGAGAAAGGGTAATTTTCCCACATTTGTTATCAAAGGTGTCCTCTTTAATGTCAGGAGCGGCCCTATCTCCTGGGATGGAGCAAGGGGCCCCTTTGACCATCATCTGATTCATGGGAGAGCAGGGATGCCCACATTTTCACTCACTTCAGGAAAACTTTTCTTTGTTGTTTTTTGTTTAGTTTTGAGATGGGTACAGCCATGACCTCCCAGACTTTGCAGAAGGATATCTCCCCGCCTCTGTCCCTGCTCCTTATTATAGGAGCAGCTCCTGGATGTAGGTGCAGGCATACAAGGAGCGAGGCAGCTGCCTGGGCATGAATTGCTGCCTGAACACCCAGTCCCCCCCATCTTCCAAGGAAATGGGAATGGAAAGCACTGGCAGAATTTGAGTTGATCTGCTAGAAACAGTTCGATCATGCTCTGTAACAGGAAAAATGGCTTCAGTCCGCAATTAGGCATGGCTCTGATTTGTAATAAGGAATTTAATGGTGCTTCTGCCAGAGGATCTAGGAGAGTAAAGAGGAGGGGGTGAGGGTAGGAGATACTTAAATAGTTTAGAAATTATTTTTAAAATCCCTGTTCAGCAGAAACGAGCTAAAGCAGAGTATGATTTGCTGGCTAAACAGTATTTACTTAACAAGATGCTTATTTGTGCACATTACTGCTATTAAATAATCGATACACCTGGGTGCAGGGTTATACACAGTTTATTGTTCCTCTCCTTGCTTTGCTCTGACTCAGCACTGAATCTGTGTGATTGTGCAAGTATTACCCAGGCAGTCAGAGTTTCTTGTGATAAATGGTGGTGTAGCCAAGAAAAGGAAAAAAAAAAAATATCAGGTATATTTTTCTCTGTCTGACTCTTACAAGATTGGTTTTCTTCTATTTAACTAGAACCTCAGAGTGATGCTTCTCTGCAGTCCAAGTCTTTGCACCACCTACTGCCTTCAGGAACCCGTCTAACAGACGATTCATCTTTCAGCATGTTCACACCTGCACAATTACCACAAGTGGAAGAAATTTCCTCTATTCTACAGCACACAATGGAAAGGACTGCATTTACCTTTCTGCTCAAAACCAGAAAACTGTTGCTTTCACAGCAGGTTATGAAACTTCCCACATCTCAGGTCAGGAAAAGTTTGTGTCACATGAAGGTGACCATGTGCTGTCTTTCCCCACAGCCAGTTAGTTAATACAGCTGTGATAGTCCTGTCCTAGAGATCTGGTTTTCTTCCTCAAAGAAATTCTAAACCATAGAATGTTTTCTGCTGCAAAAGAAATAATTTTTGAAGCCTAAAAATGATGTAGCTCAGCTTCTCACCTGATTTTGTGATGAGATGTAGTATTTTGCCCTGTGTCCATCAACAGGCAGCCGGCACACAATTAGAAGAAACAGCAATCCTTGTGCACCAGTGCATCACCTGGGCACTAATCGAAGACATTAAGAAAACTCCGCTCCTGATGTGGTACCAAACACAGGTGCCAAGTGGGACTTTCACCCTTCTCTGAAGCATCCCTTTAGGCCTGAGCTCAGCAAGGTGAGCTCAAGCTACTCACGGATTTCACTGGGATGAATAACCGTCTAAAATTAGGCACATGCTTAAATGCTTTGTCGGGCTCAGGCTCCTGGCTTAACTGCAGACTTAGTCTTTCCCGGCACTGCACTCGACAGCGAGCTCCTTCCCACTCCATCCCCACCCATCCAAGTCTTTGGGGAATGTTGCCATGGATTTCCACGGGACACAAAAGAGTCCATATTGGAAGAACCCTGTTAAGGTTGCTAGGCGTAAATATTGACTTAACGGCTCTTCCGCCTTTTTTCTTTTTTAAGAACAGATTTGTTGGCCATGGCTGGAAAAAGAAAATGATGGAGTATGCATGATTCACTCTGGCACTCACACAAACATGCAGATCAGTTGGCTGGCAGCTCGCTCCTCTGTTAGCAGAACATCGCTTCTAAAATGTGTCATTTTGTTTTGGCAGCAAGAGCATCCAAGCCCACAGACAGAGAGATAACATCTCCTACCTTCCATGTACTTCACATGGGGACCGCTGACCTTCCCCAATACAGAATATTTGATTAATACTTCCAATAGCTTTTTAGTTGAGACACACAGTAGGACTGATAGGACATTACAATCGTTTCACATCAAAAGCCCGGCCCAGAAACTCCCTTCTTGCACCCACTCTCCTGGGTCTGCTGACATGAGAAAGGACTGCAAAACGAACTGCAGGTAAAAACTTTTATTCAAAAGTCTTTTGAATAAAGGTTGTTTCACAGACCAATACTGAGACAGACAACAAATATTGTGACACAAGGTCACATGGGAAGTCAACAGCAGAAGTGAGAGGGGATCCAAGGGTTTTGATCATTGGATTCATGCTTTCAGCACTAGGTTCTACTTCCTATAGCACTCCATGCACAGACTTTTAATCCTGAATTTAAAAAATGTTATTTAAAACACAGCTTCAACACATGACATCGTTCAAACCCTTTTCCATATCGATTCTGCAAGATCTGGATGATTTGGCCGGACTGGCAGGGGGACAAACCTCCAGCAGGGCAGCCTGAGGGTACAAAGTATATCTGGTATATCTATATACCAGTCCCGGACATGGCCAGCACAATCTCTGACTGTCCCTAAAAACCCCCTCACCACACAGAGGGGTACAAGCAGCTCGCCTGAGAGCTGGCAGACTGCAGGGAGTATATTCAGGATTCCCCAGCAGACCTCAATTTGACAAACAACCAGGGGAACTTGAGAAGAGTTGCATTTCACAGCACTCAGTAGATGTCTGCCAGAAAGCAAGGACCTCATCACGAGCAAGACAAAAGTCTAATGATTGAATATAGGAGGAGAAAGTCCAGTGTCAGACAAGATGTTTTCTCTAAAGGATCACAAGGAGTTTGCCTGCATTTCAGCTAGGCAAGGTGTCCTTTGGGGCTTTTATCCCTTTGGAGTTTAAGGACCCTCCAAAGGTATAACGCAAAACCAGAAAGGAAGATCAGGATAAACACACATACATATTTATATTTGCTTTGCATCCATCCTCTGTGGCTCTACACCTTCCTCTCAGGGAACAGGGACCAATTCCTCCTGCCAGGCATCCTGGATGTACATCTCCTTCAGAAGTGGCGGTTCGGTGCATGGCATGTTAAGGCTGCAGCACCTCGCAGCCATGCAGGACAGCCCAGGGCTTTGGCATCCTACCCGCTAAATAGGCAACACACAAACGAACCATCCCCACTCAGTATTAAGCTACCAGAAACAAAAGCAAGGACACTTAGATACCTTTGGAGCTTAGCAACAGCTGCTTAGGATCCACTCCACCTCTCTCAAATCCGTTTTTACTGACAGCTTTTGAAGCAGAGAATTCATTGAACAGAAAAACTAGTTGATATCCCCTCTCCTCAACTGTAGGCAGATCCAGTTTGTTATTTTCTAAGCGTTTCCTTGGTGGCACATACAAATTCAATACTGTGTCTGCTCGCAAAGATGTCTGTTTTCAAAATAAGTACAATGACATGCAAAGTTTGCATTAGCAACTGCTAAGTGGAAGACATCAGGAGATAAAAAAGGAAAAATCTCTCTTAAGGTCCTAATGTGCATAGGACAAGAGATCAAGTAGATCTAATAGTATGAAATTAAGGAATTTTCCGCCCACTTGCTCTCCTGCCCGTGCAGCTGGAATAGTACAGCCCGGGTACTGCCTCCTCGTTTCTCAGGAAATTGTTTGCAGGGAACAGAAACGTTTCAAAACACAAAAGCAAGAAATAACCTAAATGATTTCTCTGCTCTACTAGCTTAGAGTCAAGGCTGCTGCAAGGCAATCCTTACTGCAGGCCAATATTGCTGCTCTTGTACCCTCACAGGAGTATCAGGGGACAAACCCACATAGACAAAGACTGTGTCGAGCTGCCAGCTATTGGCCATTACAACCTGGTTATGGAGATGGCAATGGCTGAACTTAATGACAGGTTCTCAATAATACTACACAGCAAGCCAACATGCTGCGTTTATCACCGGGTTTACACTGTACTGACCTGACAAGGATCCAGCAACGGGAAGGCAACTGCGACAAATGCTTGTAGCTGTTTGGAGCTCCACTTATGTCCCTCCACTGAAAAGGACCCCCTCTGCCTACTGAGATGACTGAATTTGCCCTTAAACCTGCTCCTTTGGCTTCGGCTGCCTGAGCATTTAGTTCAGAAGTATCTAGTTAGTTTCAAAGATTTAGGATCAGTTTTGGCACATGGTACCCAGGTGATCAACCATCAGTTTCTACACGACCAAGAGCTGGAGCAAGAAGTCTCACTAGGGACAGCAGCCCAGGAGGAATCAGAGTACCCCAGTTCAACGTAGACTTCTATGTAATTGTACTACCTTTAATTCAAAGAGAAGAGAATGTACTTTTAGAAGTTTAAAACAAGTTATGTGGACCAACCCCAAAGCAACCAATCTCTTTCCATTTCCTAGAAAGAAAGTCAAGGGTGACAAGTTCAGATCCAAGTGTTTCCAGTCAGGCGAGATGAATCCCACCTTCAGGGCATAAGATGAGGAAGAGGTAAGGATCAAGCCTCTAATGACTATGCTGAATTCATAGCAGTGGTGAACTGACTTTTTCTTATCCATGTATTCCAGCCAAGGTCAGGAAAAAATATACACTATGGACAATCCTGATAAAATAGAAATTGCCCTGGAAAATCACTTCCACAGGTGCAGGGGTACCTCTCCGTGGTACAGAGTACCACCATCTCCTATAACAATCCATAGCGTGCCACAGTTTTACAGCAATTAATATACAGACTGTTTTAAGCACTTGGAAATTATAACCCTGCTCTTGCTCTCCTCAAAATCAGTGACCCAGCTGACATTATTAGTGGATAAGTTCTTTTTATGACATCATAGGCTTTACTCCTCTTCTTTCCCACTTTGTAGTCATCTGGCTGTATTAATACAAAAGAAAACCAGAACATTTCCCAAAATATTTTCAGCACCATTTAAACTCGGCTGATCTTGTCTGCCTGTGATGGGCTGATCAACCTGTCAATCACACTTGTCAATCATTGTTCCTGCTCCTTAAATGCAAGTCTAATTGAAGCGAAGAAGCACAAATGAAGATCTGATACTTACTTTCTCAGGACTGCAATTTCATTCTCTATGCTGCTTTCCTTTCCTTTCAGTGCCTTCTTGGGAATGCACTTGACCGCAAAGAGTTTCCCACTCGCTCTCTCTTCAGCCAAAACGACTTCAGAGAATGCACCCCTGAAAGAAGAAAAGGAAAACCCTGGTTTTAAGTGGTGCCTTTTCTTTGGAAGCTGTTAACTGAAACAACCATCGAATATAGCTCTTCTGATGTCTTTTGAGAGCTGCTCTTGTTAATCACAGCAATGGCATTATGAGCATCTTTCTTTGCCTCTACAAACATATGCAGACATTCACACTCATGCAAAACATTAAAGGCTTACCAAATACAACAACTTTAATAAAGAACCATAGTCCAGCATAGGTATCAGCAAACCTTGACAATCAGAAAGTACACAGGGGCATGGACCATAGTCCGGTTGCCAATTTGATGGATGATGTACTTTTCCCCTTCCTGACATTTTTGGAGGTTTGAATCACATAGCAGCACAAGGTCCCTCGGACTAAGTGATGCACCAGTGCCAAGCATGCTCCCAGATCCTCAGTGACCACAAGAGGTCAGGGCCTCTGCTCTGGTCCTCCCTGGCAGCCCAGAGCATCTCCTCACCGTTGGCTCAACCCTGACTCAGCCGGGGAAGCAGCGTCAGAATTTCTCTATGCATACAGATTTATTCCACAACACAAACGGCTGTGTGTAATCGCTAAAGCCAAAGAATCGGATTAAATCACAAGTCCAAATGTCAGCCTTAATAGCAGTCTCCCTACGGTTACCCCAGAGAGGATTACACAAATAAAGAAACTTCATCACAGCAGCCAGTCACTAATTGCCAAGAGTGGGCAGTGCCTCTCCTTCATTAGGTTATTCTATAACAGTGTATTGTTTCTTGCACCCTCACCACTCCCTCCAAAGCATCTGGACCTGACTGAAGAGAGGCCAGGAAAACATTAGTCAGTGCTATATACGGGGTTTTTGTGTTCTGACACTGTTTTCTGAGCATTTGAGCATCATTCAGACACTGCTAGTCTGCACAGAACTTTGCTGTGGCACCTTAGGACCACTCTCAAGTTCTGGTGTTCGTTACTGGTTTAGCAACAAGGTAGTGGGCAAGACAGAGCATTGGACTGATGAGGAACAGCAAATCTTTGCTCCTATTTACTAAACCCTTCTCCTGAAGCACTCGCTTTGTCCCAGAGTGATCAGAGCCAAGGACTTGTCTAACCAGATCACAACTGAAGGATCCACCAGTTGAAGGTTCATATTTTATTTATACAAAATAAAAAGACTCAGGATGCTTTCCTTTATTATTTTGCCCCCATCAGTAGATTATTCCGCTCTTCTACATAGGTCTCTCTGAAAAATGCTCAGAAGCATGCTGAGCAAATCCAACACTCCAGTCCACTCTTCAAAAGTTAGTATTCGATCACAGCCTCATTTGGCTACCACCAACTTGCTCTGACTTTCATTGCCCACAACTGCTGCTTATCTAGATGTTTATAGATAAACAGAAGCATTTCCTTTCCTGGCCAGGCTCTTCTTTTTTAAGTCATGTACTTCGATGACACAACCAAGCGGCTGTGACCTCACCAACGGTTCCTGAGTTGCAAAACGACCTAATGATTCATTAAGCCGGTGGATAAGTGGATAAGTGGATAAGTAAAAGGAAGAAGCTGCTGCTCTGGAAAAAAATCGCCTGTTTTCCACAAATGCTTCTGTAGCCAGCAGCAACAGGGAAATGGCGATAGGAAGTTTAGGAATGGATGAAAAGAGGCTTTTGCAAACTGTTACGACGGATGTTTGACAGCTGGCCTACATGTGGCAGTGACCCTCTGAACCAAGAATGTTTTGCCTCATTTTTGCCAAAATGGACAGACACTGATCACAGTGACGCCATTCTAAGTTCAGGAATGATTCACTGTTTTCCACTTTGTGTACAATCTACCACAGCACATCAGAGCATCACGGGCTCCAATTCAGAGTCCACACAACTGATCCTAATGGCTTGCACAATGAAGCCATCCAAAGTGTTTATAAAGACCTGTTCTCTGCTTTCCTGCTATCAAAAGTCCTAGTCATTCAGTTCACCAAATGGGGTTTTTGTCTTGACCCTCATGCTTGGGACGGTCAGACCAGAACTGCGTTAAAGTCCTTTTACTGGAAAGCCCTAAGACCTTTCAGCGCTTATCAGCTTTGGTTGCAGACCAGGGTGCTCAGAAACTCTCAGGACTGCTCCCAGCTATATTTCATGAACCCCTTAAGCCCCATCTGCTTAAGCTTTCAACACTGCACTTCACTCCAGCTGGGTCTTGAACAAGCTTTTTGCCTTCAGTAAAATGCCGTTAAAGGCAGCATATTCGTAGTGCTTGTTTACTGATCACACAGCTCACCCAGTGTTTATGATATTATAAAAACACAGAGATCTCCCATCCCAGTCTGGATTTCGTTGTTGTTCTCAGACAACAAAATAAAGGAAATCCCTTTATATCCCTCTACGCAATAAAGCTAGCTTTGCGAAACACCTCTGTTTCAGCTGGTTTCATCATTTTGCTGGATTTCTTTCTCCACGTACCAGGACAGCCATGGGGTTCAATGATTGGAAACAACATCTGTGAATTTAAATGAAATTTTTGGGGGAGCTCCGAGATACTCATAAAAAACAATTCCCTATCTCCTTAACAACCTTTCTCATTAAAGCATGAAGTAAGCTGAACCTCAGCTAAAGCATTTGCTCACATGTCAACCCTGGGCACTGATAGGACACTTTTTTACATCAAATTTTTTATGAGGCCATAGCATGGAATGACTCATGCTGGGAAGAGCCCCTGGGCAACAGTGGGGAGCACTGGGGCAGATCTGCCAGGAAGGCAGGAGGGAAATGCAAGGCAGTCTGCACTATTCTCTGCACTATACACCCTCCCGTGTTCACAGAGCAAGGGGGGTAAAAACAGCAACAAGTCGATGGACAAAAGAAAGATAAGTGAAGAGCTG
The DNA here is from genome assembly GCF_000690535.1 of Cariama cristata. Lineage (NCBI taxonomy): Eukaryota > Metazoa > Chordata > Aves > Cariamiformes > Cariamidae > Cariama > Cariama cristata. The sequence goes on along the minus strand of NW_009617263.1, from coordinate 31,271 downwards.
GAAGGAAAGAGAAGGGAGGGTACAGATGCAGACAGGGATCAAAGAGATAAACACAAACTGAGAGGAATGAACAGTATAGGGCAAGAAGAAAGAAGTGGTAGCAGGGAGCATCAGCAAGGAAAAGGCAGCAAGGACTCTCCTGGAGTCTGCTGGAGTCAATGGAGAGTCAGAAATAATAGTGAATAGATGGGCAAGCAATTATCATAATTTCAAACACACAGGTGAATTTATCCACCCTTAATGATCCAGTCCAGCTCCCACTAAATCCCTCTTGACTCATGCATGAATAGATAAATACCAGAGAGAAAGTCAGAAAGATAATGCTGCTCATTTTCTTGCTAACAGCAATACATCCTACACCAAACTCTCTGCATCCTCAAAAACGCTCCCCAGAACTACCAGCTTGGCAGGTTGGCTAAAGAAGACTTTTTTCCCCCAAAGAATAAATCTGACCTTTAAAATACAGACAGTAAAGAAGGAAGCAATTTATCTCTAAGAATTTCTTAAGATTCTTTATTGAGGGTTCAAAATTAATTGTGTACAAAGTTCTGTAAAGATGTTTGGATTTGGAAACTATTGCATTTTACACCGTCAAAGTGACAGCACTTTCTGTGAAAAGGACATGGCTTCCATTAAGCATCATCAAGCATTGTTACATGATAAAAAGGAAAAAAAAATATGTAAGAGATGTTGGACAACCAGAATGCTACACATCTGCAGCTCAGACTGGGCTCTGGATTAAAACCCCACTTCTCCTAGGAGGTACCGCGTGGTCTCTATAATGACATGATGTTCCCAAGACCTGCCATTTGCAACCCATATGCCAGTATCTCCGTGGTCATGGCACCAAGCCAGAAAAAGATTCAGAAATCTCTTTGTCAATCTTGTATTTTGAATCATGAGGTTTTATCTGAAATTTCATGCATTGGAAACGCACCATTTCTGTGAAGGACACAAGCAAACAGGGATATTTTTTGTTCTGTGACATACTGAGGAAGTTGTTTACTCTGTGAAAATATTTCATTGAGTTTTATCCTCCTCCTCCTCCTCCCCAGAAAATATGGTCCAAAAAGTATTTTCACACTCTGATACAGATTTTTAAAAAAAAAAACACGTAGGGAAAAGAGGTTAATTGATTAAAAGTTATTATTTTAAAGGTGTCTGCAACTGTTGGGATGTCCCATTCCCTTCAGCTGGCAAAGAGGTATTTGCAGCCTTTCCAATGTGCTTGGGGGGCCAGCCTTCATCTCTGAAGAAGGACTTCAAATCCCTTCAGGATCTTTCATCATCGTACCTGGAGATTATAGCAAACAAATAAAAAAAGCAGCACAGTTTTGAGGAAGTAGGACAGCGGTGGAAATGGGTAAGTGAGAAACTTCTGCAAAATTAAACCACCTTTAACTGCCGAAGTACTTCCGTGGCAACAACCTATTTTTGAAAATTTTGATCATGTTATCATTTACCCCAGAGGATCAACTTTTTCAAACTTCTAATTAAGGCATGGAATAATTTTATGATCTAGATCATTTTAATATGAATTAGGAACAATGTAAGAGAAAAGAAAGAGAGGTTAAATGACTTGACTAGTGACATTGAGATAATGGCAAATTCTAGAGGGTGGTTGAGATGTTCTGACTCCTCACCCTTTTGCACACATCTGGACCATGCAGCATCCTATGAGATGTCAATCTTTTCTAGTTTAAGTTCATTTAAATTATTTCTCATCCAGTTGTTTTCTTTAATCTAGATTTAAAGATTAGGATCTCAAGATTAACATTGGAATATGAAGGGCATTCGTACCCAAACAGACTGGATTTTCTATTAGAAAACGATGGCTGGAAAGGCTAGCCTATGCTGCAGATCAAAGCAAAGTAAAGGACAAATAACTTTTTCCTTCATCTGTTTGAACTATAATTTAATAAGAACACTTAACTTCTGAGATGCAATGAACAACATATACTGTGACAGCAAATCTGTTCTCATTCATCAAAAAAAATTGCTTTCACAAAAATACTGACAAAATGAAGACAAAGAGTTGATGGAGGGATAAAACTTAATTTTTCCATTGCAGAGACATCCATGTTGAACAGTTTTCCACTGCATTAGCAGGTGCTCTGTCATACTAAATCAACAGACATAGTCAGGAAACAGATTTCACATCTTCGGGCTGTGTATAGCTAATGACCTTAATTATGATATGGTTGGTTTTCTGTGTGTACTTTGCCCCAGTCAAACCATGGGGAAAAAAAAAGTAAACACTCATCATGTGAAAAATAGACCATGTCCATGGTGAAGATCACCCTGAGATGGGAGACTGACTGAATCAACGTGAGACCGACCAAATCAAAGAAGGTCATTTCTGTAGCTTGGCTTTGGCAACCGCACACAAATTCTGCTACTTGACCCCCCAAAGAAAGGTGACTTTGAACTGCACCACAAACAGAAGCAGATATGTAAGAAAAAAATCTTCTCTGACATTTTCACAGCTTTTCCCATGGGCCTCAAGGAGTTAACTGTGGGATTCTGTGTAATCAGCACATACCAGGGAGATTCTGGTCCTGCAGACTATTTTTCTACTAAGCCATTTTTCTGCACAAGTCACGTTCTTTTTTTTTTAATTAAATTTTCTATTCAGTCATTTCTGTACACACGCCCTCACGCTCTCAAATTCCAAGCACATCCCAACATAAACCCAAACTAAGGCTGGAAATAAAGTTTTTCACTGCAAAGTCGTGCCCATGAGTGTTCTGACAGCTGTGTGAAAATGAATTTTTAATGAAATTTTCAATGGCTCAGTGATGTCTGAATGCAAAGTTAACAAAACCAAAGTGTGGAAGGTGTTTTTACCCAGACAAGAGCAAAGGAGAAGGATTTCAGGACTGTGTTACACTTGGTACAGAAGTCAAATGCCCCTACACATTCCCAAGAGCTGAATATAAATTTATGGGAACAGAAACACACTACCTAATCCGGTTGCAGCCATCTATTCTTTAGAAGTCTAATGCTTTTTCTAGCTATTTTCATTCATCAAACACACAGTCATAACCCTGCAGCCCCTTCTATGGCAATGCTTCCTCCGCCTGGGCAAGAGCAGAACCACCAAGATCACTATATTAACACCGGTATTTTTAGCCTCACTACTCATTTAACTTCCATTAAGTCACCCAGCCACAACTGAAAATGTTGTTTTCTACCTTGGGGCCCGGTGAGTGTCTGCTGTAACACCAGACACGGCCCTGCCCTGGGCGGTATCTGGTCCTAGTTCCCCTCCCCAGGGCTGATCCTGATCCCCATCCCCATGGAGATGGCTGATGCCCAGGGCTGGGGCTGCTATTACCCATTACAGACAATGAACAGCACTTCCAGCTGTGCCAAAATGCTCCTGCTACAGCCTGATGGACACTCAAATGGCAATGGCAAGGGGCAAAAATACCCTTTGCTGGATGTTCCTGTAGCAAGGAGCTCCTTTCTGGACCACTGACATGTTTCCCCGTGCTCTGAGTCATTGCCCCATGCCAATACCCTCAGCATTTTGTCCAAGCTAGAAGGTACATTAAGATCATTGGGGTCTTCCAACGGGCAGCCACTTTCCCACAGTGCAAGAGAAGCCCAAGAATCACCACGTCAGGGATGGGTGGCACATCCCCAGCTCCAGACTTCATCTCTCCAGCCACCTTGCTGCTCCCTCTCTAACATAACTTTTGGGAGAGAGGAACCACATCGATACACAGATCTCTACTGGGACTTGCAGCTACGACTGCAACAGAGACACTAGACGATATCATACTGCAGGTAGAGCTTCTCCTTTCCCCTCCTTATAAACCAGCTTGTTTTTCTCCCACCACTACAGGGCAACTCGCTGCGACAGAATGAGCAGCGCAAAGCTTTCATCTTGCGTCATCACCAAAAGTGTTTGGATTTGTTTGGATTGAGCTTGCAGGTTTTTGGGTACTATTATCTACAATTACAACAGCAGCTTAGTGTTTTGACAGTTTTTGTCACCAGAGTCAGATGCAATAATTTTAATACCAATTTGAGGCTTGTCATTTCTTCTGTTTTAGCTACTCAATATTTTATACTCAGGAACAAAAAAAAACAAAACCACATAACAAAAAAAATCCACCAAAAAGCTAGAATTAAGATTGAAAAATTCATGTCAGCTACTTAAAGGAAAACTACTTAGAGGAGAGAGACTTCCATGAAGTCAGAAAACACCAATTTAAAGTTGCATATTATAAAACATGAAATTATGACGATGTAGTCAAGGTGCTTTCTTTCACACCCTGGACCACCTTCACCGGAACACAACCACCTCCTTAATGGGTAACAATCATTTTCACCCAAGGAAAAATTGTTGGAAACCATTTAAACCATTGCGTAGATGAGATTAGTTCTTTACTCCAGTATGAATTTGAAGTTCACAGCAGGCCATGGCACGCACACCAGTGCCCCTTGTCACTGAGAAACTCCCTTCCCTTCCTTCAAACATGATGCATGTGAGGCATCAGCAAAGGTGCCGTGCCGCTCCCTTGCACGCTGAGCACTTCTCCCTGCCCACCACCACCGAGCCAGCTCAGCTCCCACTTTGAGGGCCAGCAGGGAAATGCCAAGTTTGATGCCTGTGTTGTAATGCAGGCAGGAGAGCAGAGCACCGCTGGGATGGCTTCCAGCCATGCGGATGGGAAATCCTGCCATGCTTGGGGCACTCCACTTCATATACCAGCAGGGTGAAGGCACCAAAGCACACGGTCAAGGAGACTCCCAGGCAAGACAAGCCATTACGTGCAGAGCAGCACGAAGCATACAGGTTTCAGTGCCATAAAACTTAGGTTCAAAGATGAATAAATCACATAAAGCATAGAGATTAAGCCAAAAAGAAATGTTTCTGCAGAATCTCTCCCCTTTCTGAGGTGAACCAATTTGTTTTAGCTGCCTGGTGTATGCTAATTTAATAGGATGCTATGCAGTCTGTTCCGAGACAGTGATGCATGGATGCTAAAAGGGGAAACTGGCCCGGCGCAGAACTCCAGTCGTATTTGTTATTACAGTACTCTTCTTTCCTGAACTGTGTGCTCCTTTCTGATTAATTCTGACCCTTATTAGAAAGGGAAGTATTGTCTTTAAAGGGCTATTACATTTATATTACATCCTCCATGGCAATCACATTAAAGCTATCCAGAATCAAAAGCAAAACGTACAGCTTTCTGTATTGAGCTCCTCCTTCCATTATACAATTCACAAATGAGCTGTTAAGCAGTTTATTTTCTCCACTGATGATCACTTTCTTTCCAAAGTGAATATTTAAGTACCTTTTTTCCACTTTCATCTTGTAAGACAAAAGGAGCTCATTGTCTCCCAGGGTTTATCTGATGGCAGCATTCTCACAAGGAAATAACCTTTCTTCTTCTAATAATGACCTCAAACCTTTCTTGAGGCATAAGTGATCTCCATAATTTTTTTCAAAGCATTTCCCTGTTCTGACACTGATATATGCAGTGTCTATTACAACACATCTGATCTCCAGAAGATCTTATTTGGCCATATGAAGCAGATTACACCAATCTGAAAAAGCATGTATCTTCTTCCTCCACATGGAAACTTAAGAAAAGATCTGGCACATCATGGCATTCTCCAGTAGGCTGGATCAATTAAGGAACAACTAGATGACATTGCATCTTTTAAAGCAAAGCAAAGAAAAGATAGTGCAGACACTATAGTTTTTCTTGCAACAATTCCTACGTTCCTTTCTAAAGAGGAGATCTTTAGCTAAGATGAAACTAGCAACTGCCTAAAGATCAGATAAATTTGCAGTTGTATCTAAACCATGAGAAATTCTCATTTAGCCAGGAGTTTTGTCTAAAGGTGTCTGGACCTCCACAAATCCAAGTTGCAAAAGTCTGCACAGCACCTCATTCCTTCGGGTGGCATTTATCCCTCTAGAAAACAAAGCCAAAGTATCAGTTCTGGTGGTCTTCCTCAGTGATCATAAACAAACAATTGTATTATTTGACCTATGATTTTCAAACACCAGCCTTGCCTTTCATGAACTGTATGGCCCATTCTACAGCCCATTCCACAGTCACATGGACCAACTCTTCTTACTTAAATTCAATTTTTTAGAAGTTGGGAACTTTGCATAATCTAAAAGTGCACACTCCTTTTGTACTCAGAGAAGCATCTCCAACACATGATTACAACCCACCCAAAAATATATTGAGGGCAGCACACTGACTCTGTAGGAATCATTAAACTCTGTCAAACAAAAATCCCCTGCTCCATTTGCTGCCTGACTCTGGTCAAAAAGATCATCTCAGATGCCCAGATGTTAGTGCTGAGATACCCATCAGGCAGCTGCAATTAAGTTAGATTATTTCCAGCCTTAGGATCTGGTCTTGCTTCAAGAGAAACCAGAGTCTGACCACCCAGAATGAAAGTCCTCTGACCATATCCACATGGATATTGTTGGCATCTAAGCTATTCCCCCATGGCTCCTGTTACAGTCAAGAGGTGGCCAATACAGCAGTGTTGGGGTAACTATCCAACACTGGTCAGACAAATCGCACCCTAAACATCTCCCTTGATCTTCACTGAGTGCAAAGGAAGCGTAGGGGGAGAGATGAAGATGTCCACAGCATGGACACTTTGAATGCTAAGGCAGATAAATCTCCTCCCCAACTCACAGGACCTGGAGTACGCAGAATAACCACATATTCAGAACAAAAGTAGGATTAGGACTTGTAAGGCTTCTCTGCCCATGGTCACAGCATGGTTCCTGCCTATTCTAAGGAAAAATTTAGATTAGTTAATCAGACCATGAAACCAAGGTAGATCTCCTAGGATCTGCCTTTTCCAGCTTAATCCCTTAGACCCAGTCTACAGCCCCCAGTCAGGAAGCACTCCCCATGAACGTGATGAGTAGGCACCGAAAGAGGAGGCCACAGGGTTCAGTGCTGTCACAAGCACAGCTGAACAGTTCCCATTGTGTGAGAGCCCTTCTGTGCCGCTATGAAACTCTAATTGGCTTGTTCTCATCCTATTGTCACCCATCCAGTCAGTGCTGCATATCTGTTTTAAATATTTGGACTAAAAATAATGGGTATTTTGTATCCTCACCCACTCCAAGTCATAGCTTAGAATTTAAAAAAAAAAAAGAAAGATAGAGAGACACAATTCAGCACAATGGAATACAAGTTGTTTTGTAGCTCAGAACTGAGCTCTGGTAGGAAAAGCCACCGCAGGATATCCAGAGCTCCATCTGCAGCCTTACTTCCATCTCCTAAAACACTAGAAGAGTGCTTGCTCTCCTACTCCTCAGCCTCTTCACTCATGTGTCCACATGCTGTTTCATGTCTGAGCTGAGGCACATTAAGAAATGTTAGCAAACTGGTTTGCCTAGTAACGGGCAAGCTTGAAAATAAACATTTTGGCAAAGATTATTTCAGCATAACCGTATACAGAAGTTACCAGGCACTTCTGAAACTCACAGATACTTCTGCAAAAATAATTGCCACACACTTTCTATGTGCACAAGCCTCAGTCATTCTCACTCAAATCTCAGTGCAAAAAGGGTTTTCTTTTCAGCTTCTGTCAACAAGGAATTTCTCCATCGCTCCATGTTTAAGGTGCTATGTTGAGACTACTGAGGTTACTCACAAAATAGATGCAGCACCAGCACAACTTTCCTCCCATAAACTTATTGTCATGAACCTCCACACTGCTCTGAAGGAACATTTTTTGATGTTACGGAGTTATACTGGGATTGGCCAAAAGGAAATTCTCCAGGAGATGTAAGGAACCAGAAGCTGCACCAGTTTCCATCCAAACCATGCCCAGCCCAAGCATTGATCCAGATGAAGCAGGGAGCATACGAGGCCTGGCAACAGAGGTCCTCTGGGTTTATTCTGTGCTTTTAACAGTGGAGAAGGCCAGTGACACATGCAGCAATCCCATCCCCTAAGGATGGAAGTCATCCCTGCCTTCTGCTGCCTTGCCCATATGATGGTAGAAGACGGCATCATGAGGGAAGGAGTCCCTCCAGCATGGCAGACCTACACCAAAGTAGCTGAGCCCATTAGAGAATTACAGCAGAGAAAAGGTGCTGATGTTTCCTGCATTTCATCAGAAAGGAGGACAGACATCCCCACCCAAAGACTTGAGTCTGGTCCATGGAAACCATCAGTCATTGAGATGGTCCATGGAAGCCATCAGCAGTGAGAAAGACATTGCTATCTCTGTCGTATCATCCGTAAAAAGGCTTTAGATTCCTGGTTTAGTGGCAACCGGTTTAGTCTTCATAGAAAACAATCACTGATCTGTTTACCAACCCTGTTGGTAAAAGGAGATGAAGACTCCAGGTCTGCCTAGGCAAGCTGCTGCTACTGAGCTTCACTTGGCTCACTAGAACGGTGATAGACTCCGACTGCCCGCAGCTTCAGCACACAGTACAAACACATGTCAGTGCTGGGCTACTCATGCTTCAGTCTTCACCTTCCCTTCTCCAGTGTGCAACAGCACAGGAGAAATCATCTCAGTGCCCCAGCCAGCTCATAAACACCAACCAAAGTCAACTGCTGCACAGAGATGACCTTCTGTGTTGGAAAACTTCAGCAGAAACAATCTGACAGCAACACTGATTCCCTGTATCTGAAATGTAATCATAGCACATTATAGTCTCATAATACAATGACGAGTTTCCTAGGAGATGACTGCCACACGGAAACAATCTGACAGCAACACTGATTCCCTTTATCTGAAATGTAAACATAGCACATTATAGTCTCATACAATGATGAGTTTCCTAGGAGATGACTGCCACACACCCTACCTATTTTTAACAATGAAATTTCTCAGAACTCATCTCCATCTCAGGTTGACGTGCTACACACACGTTAACGATCGCCACCACCGTGCTTCTCAGCCTCCATGCACATCCAGATAACACAGCCCAGACCTTGGACAGCAGGTCTGAGCAGTATCGTACCATGCCTGACGAGCTGGATGAGGGTGGGGAGAGGGGAACACAGCTCTTCAATCCTGACAGAATAATTTCTATGTTTCTTTGGAAGCTGTTGCATAATTTCAAATATGAATAAAAAGGAAGCAGAGTACTATCCTCCCACGTGGTATGCACCCCAGAAGATGAAAGTCCCCCCAGAAGGATTGCACGAAAACACTGGCAGAGTGACAAGGAACAGGCAGGACTGCAGGAATCTCTCTCCCAATGCACTGTAAAGGTTATCTGAGAGCCAGTTCCCAAAAATACTGCAAGCAGCAGGCCACTGGCAGTGAGTTGAGGAGCTAAGTTGAGCCTGGTCCAGCTGCCACAGTTGCGTGTGGTAGAGATGTGCTGTAGTTGGTACACCAGCACACAGAAGAGATGGGCTGCAGAGTATTTAAAACAGGCTAAAAGTTGATTAAAGAAAAAAAGCTAGAAAGATTCCAGAAATTTGGCTTCCTGGGGACCTTCTGTTTACTGTCATTGAAAGGGCTTGGAGGGGAGGAAGGGTTGGACACTTAATCCTGACAGCAAGTGCACAAGTTGATCCCTGGGGTCGTTTTAGGAATAGATCAAAATAATACAGTCTCTCTCCCCACCATGATCAGACAGGGAGGTTCACTATGAAGAAATAAGCTTTGAGTCCTTTAAAACATGACAGGTCAAAAGGATGCATGTGAAACTCTTGGAATAGCAGAGAAAGCATGATACTTTCTTGGGGAAATCGGTTTTGCTTTCTGCTATGAGTAAGAGCCTAATTTGATTAGAAACTTTGTGCTCTCTTTGAAACAAAGCCCTTTCCCCATTAAAATATTTCCATTTCTAAGTGAATGGGAACTCATTCCAAGCAAATGGAGACTTGAGGATCCTGAAATGTAAATTCACATGCCTTGCTCATGAAATGTGTCCTTTTTACCTGGTTAAAGGAAGACATGAAGAACGCAAAAAATGCTCAATAGGGTTAAGTAACAGGGTCTCCCCAGTTCAGGGTCCTTTCTTTAGTAACAGCCATTAACAGTTATTTAAAGAAAGAGTATAAGAAAGGGAACTCATGCAGCATTAAGATTTGTCCCCACACCGTTTATCTCCCTAGCCTCCAACAGTCAGTGATCCAGAAAAGGGATTTCTATTCAAGTGACGGTTACATTGATCCATCATGTCTTAGCTACCTATCCTCTAATCTGTATAATTAATTTTCTTCAATCCATTTACACTTTAAATTTCACGGTCTCCAGTAGAATTGAGCTCCTCTGCGTACAAATTATATGAGAAAGCAGTTCTTGTTTGTTCATTTTACATTTGCTGCTCCATAATTTCTTTCCAAAACTCTTAGTAAAACACATTTTAAATATGTTAAGTAACCAATTGCTTTCCCCCGTCACATAATGGGTTTTAATCAGAAATATACTGAATGATTTTTAAAGCAGGACTAGAGAGTGGTGGTAGTAACTATCAGCAAAAAGAGTCTGCAAGAACTGGATCCCCCTTCACTCTTCATGGCAAGAAACTCTCAACCTGCAGTAGGATATACATGAGAAAAAAACAAAATTCTTAAGAAAGGAGGTATAACCTCTTATACTGTACTAAATCTTCAGTGTCATGTTTAATTTTGAAGGAAGAACTATAAAAATGAGGAAACTTGTTTAACAAGAAGTGAGAAGGTCCTAGGAGACAGAACTAGGAGAGTTAAAACTTGCAGGAGGTATAAGGACTGTTTAAAACCACTGAGGCTTGAAACTCAGAACAAACATATACCCCATGTAAAGAAACTCTAAAAACAGAGAAGTCTGCCAGGCCAAGCAGTTGGGCAAGAGAAACTATGACAAGTAAAACAACATCCTCAAAATCAGAAGTTGTGTGTACAAATGAGGGTAAAATATGACAAAAAATATAAAATGAGGGTAAAATATAAAAACTTCAAAAGGCAGGAAAAAGCATCTGAAGAACAAGTTGCACCAGGCAGGAAATTCAATAAAGAGTATTTTGTACATATCAGAAGCCAGAAGTGTGCCAGATCACTGATGGACAAGGAAGCAATCAAGTATGAATAAACACACAGAGCTATCGCAAAAAAAAAATTTACTTTTTTGTCATTTGTGTTCACTGCAAAGAGGTTTGGGGAGGTTCTTACAGTGGAAACCTTCTTTATAAGGTTGGTAGAAGGGGTTATAGACTGGACTGACCCAACCATTCTAGGGGAACTTAGGTGTGAAACTACTGGAGCTCTAAACACAGGCTGAAGTCTCTCCCTTAAAGTTTTATGGGTACCTAAAAATTAGAAGGCAGCTTACATGACACAATTTTAAAAAAGAGAGTCAAAGGAACAATTCAGGAATTACAGGCAACTCCAGATGAGTAAATCTGACATCACCAGGTCAGTAAAAACTGTAATGAGGAATATCCCTCTGGCAAAAGATACAATTGTTGAACACCTGGAAGAATATGATAGATTGAGGAAAAGCTAATATGGCTTTTGAGAAGGGAAGCCAGACCTTATAAATGTACTGGAGTACTCTGGAGGGTTCAACATGTACGCAGATGAGAAAATCCTGTTAACGTAGCTCACTTAGATTTCAATGGGGTGCCTCAACACAGGGTCTCTGAGCAGATGAGCCGTTATGGGATAGGAGAAGCTTCTTGCACGCATAAAGAACTGATTAAAAGACAGAAAACAGCAAGGAATAAATGGTAAATCCATTTCATATCCAGTATTAGGGATTACTAAGAAAGCAGTTTGCCACACCCTGAATGTTTTGTGCTGTTGAGATCCTTCTCCTTGCCTGCAGGACATTGCAGAACAAGTGAGAGTGACAGAGTTGATCAAAACTATGGAATAGCTCCGTTATGAGGAATTACTGAATCAACTGGGACTGTTCAGCTTGGAAGGGTCAGCTGAAGGGGACAGAACAAAGCTCCGAGTGGAGCAGGAAAGGTCACCACTGTCCCTTCCAATGCAAGGCTGAGGTGACAGCACATGAGGGTAGCAAGGACCCACTTCAAAACACTTCATCCAGTTTCTTTCCATAGGATAGAGTGGATATTAACAAGGATTCAGAAAACAACTGGAAAAATACTGGTGATAAAATTCATCCCAGACCATTAAAGACAAGATTTGTTTCTCTCAGAACGCATGCACACATCTCACTGAATGCCAAGGCAGTACTCACAGTATTATGACGATCACCTTGTTGTTAAACGCTGACCTATACTTTCCTCCCCAGACATCTGGCATTGGCTGCAGGGGTGAGGCACTGGATGAGTTGCATTTTTGGTCTGACCCAGTACAGCTGTTCTTATGGCCAATTAACATGGTGGAGCCAACAGCAGCCGACAGCATCTCATGGGAAAAAATGGGCATGCAACAATTTTCCTTTGCATCCCTTCAGCTAGAATAGCCCAAACCATCAAAATTTCTCATGTATTTATCCTTACAACATCCCTATGGGATTAGGCAGTGCCGTCACATGTATGAAATATGTGGGAACTAGCGCAGGGCGTAAAGCAGACAAACCGCAGGTCCCCCCAGTCCAACACCCATTACTGAACTGGAAGACTGTGGTGCCAGACCGCACTGCAGACACAGCCTGTTCGCACCCTAGACCTTTTGCTTTAGCCCTCCCCTCCTCCTGTGTCACAGACTGCTGTCCCCACACACCTACCATCCACAATAAGGGCTAAAGCTTAGTTCTTCCTCCGAAAAGATATCGACTAAAAAGCTAGCATCATTCCCTCCCATCTTGCCACAAAATTTCAAAATTTCAGAAGTGTTTCTGGCTTTCTACATCACACGCTACTAAATTTGCAGTAAACCAGCAGCATCGTCTATCCAGCGAGTCCTGCAGTTAAGTAAACTTGTTTATTGGACCCCCATGTTACAATTTTAGCAGTGTAAATACACTTTGGTTGAGCTGCCATCAGAGTCTTTATAAGGAAACAAATTTTTTTCTTTGTTGACAAAAGCCTCAGAATAGCCTTTATCATACACGAATGTTAGCAGGTGTTCATATTTAACTTGTTTTTGTGGATTTTTTTAAGCCTGAGATGCATATAGTGATTGAGAATTACTGTTTATTCATTTCTGTGTAATAGGAGAAGCAGCATTTCATCTGTCTCATCCATATTTAATAGCTCCAGGCACAACAACCATGAAAGGTCTATTTTTCTCCCACTAGGGAAAATATTATTATTACTACTACCGTGACTACATCTATATTCTGAAACTATTCATCCCTAGATTTCTATATTATTTCTATCTTATCTGTGGGCCAGGTCCTTTCCTAGTACTCACCCGAGTTACTGAGGCGATGGAGCTATACTGATTTATGGTACGCTGAGTCACATCAGCTAAGGACAGAGTCAATTCAAAGCTGCTTGGTAATATAAGCCAGATTGAATTTCACTGCCCTGAGGAGGAGCAGGAACCCTTAGAAACCTACCCATTTGCTGCTCCTGCTCTTACCAGGAAGGTGGTTTAGGGAGGTATCTGCTGCCTTTTGGAGGTCCACTCCTGGCCTCCAGGACGAGCTCCACTATGTCCATTTTCATGCTTCTCATTCTTGGCACACACATAGGGTAAATGATGGGGCCAGGCTTGGTCTCTGGCTGCTACTCCATATGTCACCTGTGCCTAGAGTAGACCCTTGTTCCCAGGATGGCATGTAAATAGGAAGGATGGCACCTAATTTTCCCCCAGCATAGCAGGGCAGTTCAAGGTCCTGAAGCAAAGCCCAGGCTGTGCACCGCCCTGTCAATCCCAACCCCAAAATGAGATGCAACCCCAATAAACTAGAGGCATCCCTCTAAGAAATGGTCCAGAGCATCATTTACCCAGTTAAGCAGGAAACAGAGGATGTATAATCATGCAAGCAGTTTTTTCCCTTCCCAGTGATAAGGGAGGACCTCAGCGAGCTCCAAGGAAACCTTTTCTTCCTGATCCGAGCCTGGACAGCCTCCAGCACACCTAACAGATGCACAGTGACAACTCCATCCACAGAAGCAGTTAAGACGCGGGTTTTTCCGGGTATTTGTTCCTGGGAAAAAAACGTCCCCGATAGCATGTCATTAAAATGTTAATCATAAAACTGCTGAGGGCCCCTTTCGCCAGGAGGTCACTCGTTCAAATGCAGCCAGTGTCAGCAGTCCCTGGCACGTTACCACGAGTCAGTGTTTACCCAGCGAGAAACAAATTTGATAGATTCAATGCAGTCACATGCTGCAAAACCCACAAGCACGGAACGGAGACCAGTCCCTTGTAACAGCAGCAGTGCCAGGGAGCTGCAAACACCCGGGCATCTTCACATGGGAGGTTCGCCTTTCCCAGGGCAGGGCTGACGGGTGCTGGCAGCACAAGGGAGAGACCGGAGCAGTCACCAGCAGGGAGCTTTATGCCTCGAGAGTTGGCTGTTTAGTCTTAACTCCAATTCAGGAAGGGAAAAATAACCTGCAATACCCCCATAATTATTTTTTTCAGTCTTATATGCCTAAAGAAGCTAAAAAATCCCATGTTAAACACATTCAGGGGCTGAAGGTCATGATGAGAGCAACAGCGATGCAGAGGATATATATACACGTAAAGAGACACATCTTTTTTTCATATTACTTGTCATTTAGAGATAGAACAAGATTGGGGGGATGAACACACGTTATCCCCTTTCCTCTGCATGTGTAGTTCTCATTAGGGCCAATTAGGATGATAATCACATCTGAAAGGAGGCTACAAGCCAACCTGTGTGATAAAAGCAGAAGTAAACACAACTCTGGTGAGCTTAGGGAGCATATGGTTTCCCCTGCCAAGTTCTCCAAGCTCAGATCTGACTCGATTCAACCAGGAAGCTCAGCCCTTTGCAACATTATCTGGGAGAGCATCCCACCTGGGAGGAGATGAGGTGGTAGCACGGTTCTACAGGGACAAACCTGTCCCCTCCAAGCACTTGCCCAAGTAATAGGTCTCAGCATACAGGAGGAGAGAAATTAATTTCTCTTTCCAGTGTTTTCTCCATACCTAGCATAAGCCATCTAAGATTTCTACATTAAGAATCGATATTTCGCTCGGGGTGAAGTCAGAGAGAAAATCTCATCTGAGTTCAATGAAAGCAGGCCAGCAACAAAAGCTCTCTAATGCCTTTTCCACCATTCCTCCCCAGAGGAAAACTGGCAAGTGCAATCCTAACGGGATTGTCTGGGTGAGTTTTCTGCACATCGGTGTTACCTATGCCATCCCTGTCTCTAATATCTGCGATGCCTTCCCCATCCCAGCTGCCTCCCAGGTGACTCTGTGCAATTACATTTCTAATTGTACCACAATAGTGCTCTCTCTGGGCTGGTACACCGCTGTTTAATTTATAAATGTCAATTTGGAAGCACAATACAATGAAAAATTACCCACATCAGACACAGAGCAGTTCCCACTTATGAATAGGTAAGAAGGCAACAAAAATAATTAAGTACTTAACAAAGAGAGATGAGGGAGTGCAGGCAACCTTTTAGTGCAACCCTTCCAAATTTTACACGTGCTTGATCTTGAGCAGTTTAAATGGAAGGGAACAGGTAGCTGGGTGGTAGGTTTAATATCGGACATGACATTGCACAGTCTCTGTGTGTTTGGGAACCTATTTAACATTTAAATCTCAATTAACCAGTAGGACTGACTTGACATTTAAAAATCTAAACAAAACACTTCAAGTGTAGCTCTTTAAACAGCATCTGTAAAGTACCTTCTTATTCTATGAACCTGCTTATTCTTTGCATCCTAAATAACATCTGAGAGCTGGGGAGGGAATAAGAAAATCGGGATTTGTTGATTTTCACCCCCATTCCCTTTGTATAGTCAGTCCAAATAAGCAAGTGTGGGCCAAATTCTGTCCCTCTTGTCTATCACCAGCAGAGCAACCACAGAGATACGTGAGCTAGTTCTGAACTAGAAAAAAATCTTTTTGCAGAAGGAAAAAATCAGCTCACGCCAAGCTCTGAATTGCCAGAACTGCCGCTTTCAAACTATCTTGCCCTTTTATACAGCTGATCCTGAGTGACATAAAACATGAGAAGAGGGGAGATGCCCAGAGCAGCAGTCAGGGAAATGGGGAAGGAGGAGCTGCACCGAGCATCCTTGCTTCAGGCGATAGACACAAATCCACAAGATTTGCCCGTCAGCCATCCCGAACTGCTGCAAGCAAAATCACAGCACTGGATGCAGCTGGAGCTGGGTCGGGGAGTTGCCTTTGCCTGGGCTGACAATGTTCCTCCTGTATCAATTCTGCAGGCAACATGGGGAAGAATGGGAAGAGCATCAAGGAAAAGCACCAGGCATAAGGCAGATTGCTTTAGGTACCAACATTTTCGTTATAGCCCCAACACTATGGATGTTACTGCAGCATGGACATCCTTTCACTTCCACCCAGTCATGCCGGTGCACCCCACACTGCCTGGATGGACCCACCCGTGTTTCAGCAGGGGCTTCAAAGCTGCAAACCAGGGATGAACACAAGAACCTCGGCTCCAAGTGGGCATTAACAAACAACCCCATGTTGAAATTTTCCTACTGTCTCATTCTCAATAGCGTGACATCAAATACCCTGGTGCCTGCTGGCCCAGCTCCGTGTGCCCAGCACAGGGCTCGCGATGCCACACTGTGGGCCTGGCGACAATGGCCAGGCTTGGAACCAGCCCCATGAGATGTCACTGCTCGTCAGCCGCAAAAATCTCAGCCTGCATTTCTAATCGTTTAACTGCATAAATACAATCATCAAGAAACAACTATGCAGATTGCAAGCCCTTCTTTTTTCAAGTTTGTCTCCAAATGCTACACGCAATGAGTAACTCTGCAAAGGGTTTGCCCTCTTGCCTGTACACCGAAAAGCACTAATGGAGACCACCTTGATGTGCATTTGCCCTGCAAGGGGAGCACTGTACTGCTTACACACACTCAAACAGAGAAGGTAAACGGAGCAGAGCAAAAGAGACAAAGCGGGTTTAGTGTCTTCCCTTTTGTCCATCTACTGTGGAAATTACAGACCTGCTCAATAACTTGCCTGTGTGGAAGAGGAGAAGACCCACCACCCTGAGTCAGATGGAAGGGCAGTCTAGCAAAATGCTCCTGGCTTGTAACAAGTGTTCTCATAAAAAGCATAAGAAAGAGAAAAATTATGGAGAGATACTTTACCTGTTTCACTCCCCTGTCCTCCCAGGATCCATGATTCAGGGGCTTCCTGGGTGCAAGGGTGCACTGGGACCGTCATGTGCCCACCCATGCAGTGACCCATTGCACATAGGCAAGACCGTGTCTCATACCCATGACATGACAGCGATTTCCATCTCCCTCCAGCTCTCAGCCAAGCAACCTGCTGCAGCTCTGCAGAGAAAAGCCATGCCAGCAAGTGCCTCAGCTGGTACCAGCTGCATGCCATTGATGTTAATGGATTTGTTCTGCTTTATACCAGCTGATGATCTCCCTCTTCTCCCTCTCTGCCCTCCCAACAGATTTTCTGATGCCCAATATACAACATATCCATCGAGAAAGTGGATCTAGTCCAGCAAGTGCTGTGCGATGCCTGTGACACCGATTTACGACCACTCTTAGAGGAAGGTGTAAGAGTACTGCCATAGGGCTGTAACAGAGTACCCCAAACTTGAGAAAGTTTTGTGCTAACCTTCATTACTTAAATATTGGCTTATTCCTTCAAGATGGGTCTTTCTATCCTTTGAAATCCCTTGGGTTGTTCTAATCCCTTCTAATGTAATGCTTTACATTATGCCAGGGAAATTGGGCGGGACAGGCTATAGCCCTTCATTCTCATAAGCACACTGCCAACACCACTCTTGAGACTGTGCGTCTCCATCCTGCTTTAGAGGAAGCATCTGTTATTAT
Source organism: Cariama cristata (assembly GCF_000690535.1). NCBI lineage: Eukaryota > Metazoa > Chordata > Aves > Cariamiformes > Cariamidae > Cariama > Cariama cristata. Next base: position 13,413 of record NW_009617263.1, on the reverse strand, counting down.
TCCCAGAAAAAGTCAAGTTCATTTTACACCTCTGATAGTGTCAGCATGCTCCCTTCCAGCCACTCTTTCTAACAAATCACTGACCTCAGAGAGAGGTGAAGGGAAATTCTGAACTTATTTGGAGACATTACTCCAAATTTCTGCTTCCATCGGTTGATTACTCTAGATGACTTTAGACCTCATGTGCCTCCTGCCCATGTTACCATGTCCTGGAGTTAGCACCGGGTGAGATGCATGCGAGGGCCTTCCTCAAAATGAAACACTGATGGCATCCCTAACTGGCAGGCGGATTTCAGCAATGCCATCACTTGCATGGCAAACCATTGCCTTGGCTGAGTCTATCATTTCAAGTCCTTGCAGGTTCTGTTTGTGTGCAAGCAATGCTAATGTGCTCGCTGGAAAGCGTGTCCTCCACCGCAGAGTAAGCCAGAGAAACATGCTTTCTGTCACATAAAAAGCAGTTTTCTCATTTATGTCACCTTATGATCCGGGAAGCCAGTTGCAGTGCCCGGTTCTGATGTGTAGCATCAGCAGGGGAGCTATTAAATATTTAGACTGGGAAGCTCCAGCATTAACCAAAAAATACTTCCACACTGGCAGGGCTTAAGGGATCAGCCAATTTCTGACAGCCCTATAAACCTGCCCCAGGGCGGGACGCGACAGAAAATCGAAGATTCAGGGCAAAGTTCCTACTTTTGTCAGCTGCTACGGAGCTGAGTTCAAGTTCCCACACTGATCTATGCTGGGCAAGAAGAGAGAAGTGACTTCTTATTTTTTCTACCCTCTTTCTGTGTGTGATTAGAGATGGGCCCAGGAGACACAGATTTGCTGGTGAAAACCTCCCCTTTGATCAGTTTAGGGAATGGTGAGAGTCTGTGCTTAAAACCTTGCAGTCCAGTACATCCCAGTTAGAGATAATCCTAAAATATATGGTTTGCATGAAGATGTGAGCTTTTTCTGGTGCCTGGAAGTAGAAAATGGGGAGTTTCTTGGTTTAGTACTATTGCTTACCCTGTCATATTTCATACCAACAGCTGAGGTCATGTGCTGCTTTCCCTTCCCATATTTTCTACAGAAGAAAGCAGAAAGGACACTTTTAGAACAGAAAAACCCCCAAGTAGAACATGAGTCAAATGAAGTTTGGTGCCTATTTTTCCCACAGGAAAATTTGCCAAAGAAAAATTAAAGTAAATCCAAGAGGCAAATATAATGCTCTACATGATGAAATTTTTTTCCGGCTACTTTCAAGGCATAATTTCCTCGTGTAAAAGGAGAAAGAGAGATAATACGTCTCTCTTTGCTCCATAGGTCTGTCACTAAGGAATGTTTCAGCAAGTTTATTCATTTTCAGGCTCTCTTCCTTGCTCTTTCTCCCTTTTATTATCTGTGCTGAGGCTGCAGTGCCACTCACTCATCGCAGAGCTGCAAAGTTGACTCACTATAGCTCCTTTTTCTGCTCACCGATCTCATTGAATTATTGAAAAGGGCACTGTCAAGTTGGAAAGAATGTATCTTCAAAAATAAAATAAATTTTCTTCCCTAAGTTCCAAACGGCACCTTAAACTATATATTTAAGAAAAAAAATTACAGAATTTGTAAGAAAAAGACTCATTTTCTTATCATTAATGATGCCCTTGGTTTTCTTTTTGCACAATTCAGTCCAGACAATCTAAGTTCACCATCAATTTCTAGTCACTCTCTGCTTTTCCTGTACTTGCAGTAATGATATTGCCAAGTCTTATAAGTTTGTCCTCAGTCTTTGGGTATTTGTAGGCTCTTTTTGTAAAGTCTGACCTTGTAAAGACATGAGTAATGCTGTGGCTCAGCTTTCATTTTCATTTCATTTTATTTTGGTATCTGTTAGCCTTCAGGGTTACAGGGAACAGTTTGACTGTGTGGCTCAAGTCAACCCTAAAGGCTCAAAACCAAGAGCCCAACTGAAATTTTTACATAATGTTGCTATTTTTAGGGAGATTTTTATGATTCCAGGAAGACTGGATGACTTTTTTTTTTAGCTATGAGACTTGACTTGTCCACAGTGTTAGATTTAGCATCTGAATTTCTTTTATGCTGCAGCTCCTTATAATTAACATGTAAGTGCAAAATGTCCACAGCTCAAGATCTGGTTCCTTCTCCTTCCCTTTTCACCTGGGGGGGCCAACATCTCCCTGGTTCATGGGAGACCATCTGCCAGACCAGTGCAAGCAATGCTGATGAGATCCCACTACTCTCCTATTCCTACTGACCACAGCCTCAGTTCGAGTGTGCCCATTACACCAGAGCACCTAGGCACTATCAAATTAGAAAAAGAAAAAGGCAAAATCTAATATTACATGTACAGCCATAATTTCTCCGCAACTGGTATAAAATGAGCAAAACCACGGTGCTGGTAACCAATCCATAATCAATATTTGAAGAGCACGCTGAAATTCAGGGTCTTTGGAAGAAGGTGGGAATTTGCCACCAAAACTTAAACCACTGAGGACAACAGCAAGAAAGATGCTGGGCATTAGCAAAGAGAGATTCCTAAAACCTTACATGAATTGACCAGGAATCTTCCTATAAAACTCATTTAAGAAAGTGTGTAGTTAAAAGATAGAACCTGTGCTGAATTGAAACAAACCAAAAAAAAAAAAAACACAACCCCAACCCAATACACACTTATATCTGTGCTAGAATTTCTATTGGAACCTTATTATAAAATCCAGCAGTGCATCACCATACACACTTATATCTGTGCTAGAATTTCTGTTGGAACCTTGTTATAAAATCCAGCAGTGCATCACATCTCCAACAAAGACTTTTCTCAAAAGACACCAGGAATATAAAAAAATATATACAGTTCAATCAAACTACCTCTAGGGCGTATTTACACAAAGGTTTTTATTTGCCTTTCAACTTGACATATTGTTTTCAATACCTAACTGAAAGGTGAAGGTATTAAATATACATTGCAGTGCGGTTTATTCCAGAAGAGCTCCATGGTGCATCCTGGGCAGTGCCCATGAAGACATCCAATTATTTCTTGTGCCAAACCTGACCCTGGCTGTGTAAGCAGAGCTAAAATTTCAAGCACACAGGACAGGAATTAATTTCTTCATTTCTACTGCAAAACTGATGCGGGAGAGAACACTCAAAGCAAACAAAAAATGCTTCATCTAGGCCCAGTTTACCCTGATTTGAGAAACTTTGGGCCAGACTGTCTCTTGAAGTCTCTTATGTGAATTGGGAGTATGTGGCATATCTGAAGGGGACTGAAGACAGAAAAGAAATAAAAACTGCACTGTTTTCCAGCGGGGGTGGGTTGAGGGCTGTTCTTCCCTGCTCAGTGGTACATGCCACATGTTTTGGGGAGTATTCAGAAATGGACAAAACCTTTCAAGATCTTGCTTTACCTATAGTAGGTATAGTAGGGGCTTCAGAGAAAAAAAAAAAAAAAAAAGAATTTATTTTCTTAAAAATTTGCATTTCAAATTTAGACAAAAAGTGAATTGAAAACTCACTGAAATCATCAGTGAAAACCTGATGCCAGCTTTACCATGTTCACCTCCGCAAGCAGCAGACATGGCTCCACCAAGGCTCTTCCCACAAAGCTCAGCGCAGGTTATGGCATAACACACCCTAACTGAGGATTAACCACTGTATGATCACACTCGGAAGGCTCAACCAAAACCAGAACTCAAGTACTTCAGGCCTCACACAAATGCACAGGCCCTCCATGAGATGTTTAATATCTCTGCACTAGGGCAAAAAGGGTGAAGATACGCAGTGAGGTTATTTCTCCCAAGAGGTGGTTCACGGAGCAAACTCCAGATGTGATTGTTACTGAATTAAGGCAATTAATCCCTGCAATGAATGCGATGCAATCGCTGGGCTTGGGAGAAGTTTGCCTCTCTATATCAGGAGGTAGCAGCCTTCCAGAAGAGCCCCAGAATACAGATCTGTCCTCCCAGTTGCACAGACTAGACTGGCACAGACAAATTCATCTTTTCCTTAAGAGTGGTCGAGTAAATAAAGACAGCACTGAAGTCAGGGACAAAATATCTATTGAACTTGAAGGATCAAGATTTTCACCCACTTTGTATGGCTTGTTAATGTACATGTTAGCATGCACTTGGCCCACTTGATCCCATCACTGGTTGCAATTAGGTGCTCCTAGTCCAGACTTTGGCATCACACAAATTGCACTATTTGTAAAAAAATGCTCTCTCAAGAATGAATATCTATCTCTTCTTGTGCTGTCTCGCTACATAACCCTTCATAGTCTGTTCCCAGCTCTCATTATGTCTGGTCCTCTCATTTTAATTGCAAGCACTGTACAATAAGGACCTCCAATTTGATTTTTCTGTAGTGCAGAACGTGCAGTAAAGTTGCTCACAAATGACACAGAAAAATACGCAAACACTAAGCATTCGAAAAATGGGTAGGCGTCCAAAATAACATGATTCTTCAGAGAATGACTGGCTACTGACTGGATCAATCCTGTCACTGTTCAAGTTAATAAAACAAATCTCTTGACAGGTGTTAGGTAATTTTTCGCAAAGTTACAAGGGCGTCTCTATAGCTAATGTTATTAAAAGCGTTGATTAGTTATGAGAACAGACTCATAGGTCTAAATCAAAGCTGCTAACTGAAGCTGGTGGGATAATTGATGTTCATAACTAGAAAAAAGTCTTTAATTCCAAGAAAGATCTATAAAAGGAAGAGGGCACATACGCTAGAAGCTGAGATAATATATGTGACTTTTTACATTTTTTCTGGTCCATCTTGAACTGTGGCCCCATCCGAGCAGAGAGAGCCCTTCAGCGTATGCTCAGGCTGCAAAGAGATGGTATGAGTGCTGCGCATCCAGGTGACTGCAGCTGGTCTGAGTGTGGTCCTGCCCCATTGGACTTTTGGGGGATAAATCGCGCCTGCTTTAATGCATTTGCTCAGGAGGAGAAAGAGCCATGTTTTCTAGGTGCTATGGCAGCAGATATAACATAGCACATAATAACAGAAAACAATAACAATAAAGAAATACATAAGAAACAGGCACCACCTGAACCACTGGCAGCACAGAGGACTTCACGTAGCATTTAGATGAGGCTGATTCTCTTTGCTATATTTCCGAGTGAGCAGTATTTCCTTCTTTTCAGACGTTTGCATTTCTCCCCTCGGAGAATCTCCTTGAAATACAGAAACAGTCTCACTCCCCACCCTTCTTAGGAACAGCCCCTGCTGTGAACACGCACACTGAGACCACAGTGGCTGCAAACTCAAACCAGGTACTGGGCACGTCCTGGTCCAAGGCTGGTGCTAAAGTGGATTATCCTTGTTCAGCTGTTGACTCGTCCTTCCTTGCCACTGAGCTTGCACATTGGAAGCAAAGAAAGCAGATTCATATGGAAGGGGGCATTAACGTTGGCTTGTATTCTCAAAAGTATGGGTTCTCCTGCAGAGCTGGCAATCACGAACAGACCCACATCCAAGTGCACAGCCACTGCGACCCTCCTGAAGCCCCCCCGCCCCACGCCACTCAGGAGATCAAGCCCTGGGAAGCTGATTAAGACTTCTCACAGCACCACCCTGCAACATTTCTACGTACCCTAACCAGGCAACCAGCCATTTGCAGCTGCAGAAACATGAACTTTTCCCATAGTGATGTGTATCTCAAAGATGAACACATCACAGAGAGACAGAGGTAACACTTGATTCTGGGAATCACTCATTCAACGAGCACTAGGTCTCAGCCAAACTGTCTGACAGCCCCAGCTTTGTGTTCTTCTGAAGGGGCTGTGATCAAGTTTGAGCATCACCATTTAGGTTTATTCTCCCTACTCTGGATGGATGGGGAGAGCTGCAATATTTTTTCCAGAAAAAATCATAAACTGATGATTTCAGAGGTATCTTTTACTCTAAAGGACTCCATCTGAAGCTCACTGGTAGGTACAAGCCCATGTGCTAACAGCTATGCACTGAAGTCTAGCCTGCTGGATCAATTAGCCATACAATCACACAGCTGAGGGAAGAATTTGGCCCTAGTTAATTTTATAAGCCATTTTTAGACTAAACAAGTTTCATCAAACCTCATGCAAGGAGCTTTCAACCAAAGGCAAATTCATGTCAGTGTACTTGCTTATCCTTAATCACATTATTCTCTTCTTTCAGTAAAGACACATTACTCTCAAATACAGATGGATAAACATGGTGATGTAATATTAATTTGTACTGAGCAATATAATTAGTTACTTCTCAGCAAATGTGAAAAGATTAGGAGAATCACATTGGTTTGTTCAGTTGACAGATGGAAACTACTGCTTCCTTTTACATCTCTGAAAAATTATGGCAGCTAGCACAACTTCCTAAACCCATTTGCCTTGATTCAAATAGACAGATTGAACAGTTAACCAGAATTAGAAATAACATCAAATATCAGCAGAATAAGGGACTACAAGTGTACTCTGCAGGCCATGTCTGTTCTGATTTTAGGATGTCCGTTATATCCAAAAGCCAAATCCACATGTGAGGGTACACACGGTGTATCTTGGGATACATTCTCGTGTATGGGAAAAAAATTGATGAGAAAGAAAACGAGTGACAGGCTGAAGAAGAGAGACAGGCAAACACTCCACGTTTACAAGGCTTCCGCAACATGGTGATGCACATGTGCTACAGGAACAGGATTTCAGAAATGAAATTGCCGTATCCTTAGGCTGACTGAACCAAATGTTGAAAGTAACCACTAAATAAGCAAGCAATATGTATGCAGAGCCCAAAATGAACAGGCAAGGAATTGAAATTATCAACCCTGCTGTTTTGCGTGCATCCCATTTCACAAACAGTTATTTAAAGAAGGAATAGCTATATTTGAGTTTTTCCATCCTAATGAAAGATCATATGGATGATTTCTCCAGAATAACAAAAGCCCATCTTTCATATGAAAGATACCATAAGGCCCAGAATTCACCTGTATAGAGGCAATTAGGAAGGAAGAAACATGAGCATGAGTGCATTTGCAAGGGACAGAATGAAGGAAGAAGAAAGGAGCTGCAGGCAAGGAACTCCAGATGGGGCAAACACACCCAGAAAGGGGGACTTATTCTCGGGAACACCATCTAGGGGAATGAACAGGCTATAAATCTGAAAGCCAGAAATAAAAATCACAAAGTGCTTGATCTTCCAACACACAGGATCATCTCAGCAAACTTAAACAAAGAGCATTCATTAAAGAATATAGATATAAAGACCATGAAGATGGTCTGTGCGGCTGCACATCGGACCTCCTCTTTGAATGAATTCCACGTTGAAGGAACATATGTCCCTCAGGACATGTCTGATCCAATACATTATTTATTTCTTTTGTGTCCAATGTGAATGACCATACCAAAATCTGTGTTTTGCTTCTGGATATGTCTAGCCTCAGCATCACAAGAAATTCCCTGGAGGACGTATCTGGTAGACTGAAGAATCCTCTATTATTCCTTGCACACCTCTGAAAAACTCTCAGCAAGCCCTCCAGATCTAGTCTGTGGTTAGATGAACAAAGAGCTCAATTAACTTTTAAAGCATGTTTTTGAATCCTTTATGGGAATCATTTTCCATCTACCCACATAGGTCTTGCATGCCAGTCCCTCCAAACAGGACACAAAGGTACAGGTAACATCACCCTTCCATTCTTACTCTTACTTCTTCCTGTCTTAAGACTGACAAGGTCTCAGGACCAGACCAAGCACTCAGACAAGGTCTACGAGCCCATCACAGCACTGCTGAGAGGCAGCAACAGCTTCCTGCTACCCCTGCAATGAGTCTCAAACCTCTTTTGACAACTGTAAAAATCTGTTTTCTCTGCTTGCTTAATCCTTAGTCCCTTTGCAGAGACCTCCTACAGAGATGGCAACTTGTCCTCCTGGAGATGGTAGCTTTGCTCTGTGGACATTCCCTTCCTGAAACAAATTTGGTTAACTGTGACATGGTGAGGACTTCTCTGGTCACACAATACTAAACGTAAATTGATGTCCTACAACAAGACAGACAAGGAGACCAGTAATTTAGAAGATTTCAAAGCCATATATTGAAGGCAAAGGGAAAATAATGTGTTTAAGTACTTGGCTGAGCAGAAGACCAATTTATGCACTCTATCTTTACCTCCAGTATTACACAATCTTAAAATTGAAAAAAAAAAAGGTGTTAGAAGCAGCCATATTTGGAGTAAAATTGATTCTGTTGTTCTCCCATCCTGCGTACAGAATCAGTACAATCAAACTATCAACTGAAAGTCTAGAAAAACCCTAAAGCCATCACTATAATAAGATAATTTCAACAGATCACTCAAATAATGGCTTATCAAATCAGCAGAACAGAGAAATATTTGCACAGGACATTTACTTTCAAAAAGGCACTTTTTTAAAGAACAGTGAGAGAAATACTTCTAGCAAGAAAGACATCTTGTATCAAAATCCATGGAAGTCTAATCTCAGAAGCCAGTCTTCTCTTAATGTAATTTGAAATGTCAAAAATCGACGTTACAGCTTGGTCACAAGATCAGAAAGGCATTTTGCAAATGTGTGTGTACACACATATATTGACATACACATATACAACGGCGGGGCTAGTGTTGGCAAAAGTCAGTCATAGTCTCATCTCCTTCATTTGGTTACAACGAAAAAATTAATGTACCTATTTCACAGAGGGGTTGTAAGTGCCTAGATACGTCAAAATTATGTTTACTTTAATAAGTGAAACTCAATCACATCTGAATCACAAACGGATAAAACTAAAGGCTGTCATCAAACAGAACGACTCTTCACCCATTTGACAACATACTTGATACCAACAGTTGGTAAGGGATGGTAGCATGATTCATATCTTGGCACCTCCTCTCTTCCAAAGCCTAGAAAAGAGCCCAAGTCATGCTCATCCTATGCAGACACCAGCATGGATATAGATGAAAAGCACATCTCTTTCACCCTTGCCTCAGTTATTCCATCTGTAAAATGTGACACCCAATGAAGACTGTCTCATCTGGAGTCAAGCGGAAATGAAGACTGTTATTACCCTTCACTCACTTCAAGCACTTTCTCCTTCTCATCACTCCTCTTTATCATTTATCTGGTTTTGGACTGAGTGCTTTTGTTAAAGGGTTGATTATAGGATAATTTGAAATAAGTATATTAATCTCACATTATGCCTAATTACATTAGCTTCAGATGTGTCCCCTAAGTATGATTTACATTTTGCAAGATGTATAAGACTCTTTTCTATCACCTCCTTTAACAAGATCCAATTGCAGAGACCTTTTTCTTACTACTTAGTGCTCTGTTAATTTTCTTCTCTTGGCAATACTGAATTTCTAGGAACTCTCCCTGGGAATCTTTGAAGCTAACAGTAAGATGGCATTAAATCAATAAAAGACTAAATAAACCAACCATAATCGATGGTACCTTGATTTTCTCTCAAGTTTTTTTCTCCTTATACCTCTTTGCAAAAAAAGGTAAATATTATTCCATTTAACTGATGGAAAAACAGAGGCACAGACAGACCAAACATCCCATATTAGTACCAGAGCCTACACTAAATCCCAAATACTTCAGGGACAGTGAGCCCCATGAGGAGGGAAGATAGGTTCACACCTGAGGTGATGGGGCTGCACAACAAAAATAATAATAGACACCTATTTCAACTTTTTAGCTTCTAGCTTTCTCAGCACATTATTTCTTTAAGCTATTCAATAACTGTTAATAGGTGACAGACTCTTCAAACCATTAAAATTATGTAACTCCCAAATCTGTCAGGTTGAAGTATTGTTCTTCCCACCACCCCATTACTTTTAGTAACTACTTCCAAACCAGCTGCCTATGTGGGAGCAATCAAGGAGTCACTTCAGTTAAACAACTCTTCCAATACACTTCTTCAGAAAGATTATGTCAGAAAGACCTTTTGGGTGACCATTTTTTGATGATTTGTGAGATCCTGGCTGGATTTATCCTATGGAAGCAGCAAACTCATGAGGTTTTCTCAGTTCTCATTCAGAGAAATTCACACATAATATTCAGAACATATCAGACCTCAACCATTTCCAACAAAAGAGCAAAGGGAGAAAATATTCACAGCATGGCACAGAAATACTAGATCTCAATGTCATCAAGTAGACCAAGATTTCTCTGTACCCTGTGTAGATGGTGCAAATCACAAAGTGGCTTTAATAACCGGGGATGCCACCGGCATCCAGAAAAAGCAACATGACAATCGAACAAGCAACAGGGAGATGCTGACAACTCCAAGAGGAACAGCTCTATTTCACAACCCTTATCTCACCACAATTAATTTTGAAGCAACTATCATTCCCTGTGACACTTCCATACAACTCCCAGCTCACAGAATGCAACCTTGGGAGCCTACCAAAAAGAAAGACATAAAATAAGCTCTTCTGGGTCAAATTCCTTGTGACATGTGGTTTGATTACATAGGAAAGATGTCCTGCTCTGCCTATCTTGAATTGGTTTAGCTGTTCAATCAATTTTCATTGCTGAGTAGATGCTGCCAAATCAAAATGAACCCAAATTTGATCATTTTATTCAAAATTAGTAAAAGGATTAATAGCAAAGCGAATCATACTCACAGAGCTCCCTCCAACGCTGCCATAACACCGATTTCCACATTGGATTCTGCATCAATCTGCTTTTGAAATTAATTTGAGTTAGCTTGTATAATGCCGTGTACTGAATAATCTGGAAGGAAAATCTAATGTCCCACTGCAAGCTTTAGACCATATTCACCATATTACTAACACTATTTTTTCCAATTTTCCATAACTTTCTGATGAGTTGAGTGAGTATGTCAGATTCTCCAGAGCTGAGTGGGTATGTCAGACTCTCCAGGGCCATGACCCTTGTGAATCATCTGTTGAGCATGAAAATGAACTTTTACTTATTATGTTATTAATTTCATTTCCTTCCTCTCTCCATCAGGCATGTTGTGACCCCTGGCACTGATCAGCCTATTTCAGGAGCTCCAAAATGCCTTAAGGATAGTAAAGGTCAGTTCTGTTTTGATTTTTTTTTCTCTTTCTTTGGATGGTGTAAGAACAACTATTTCAAAGCATGCAATACTGAAAGTTGGTGGAGGGAAGATAAAGACAGGAAGAAAGATATGAGCAAAATTCTGAATGCTCACATGCTACTTGGGGTACGCACAAAACCCTGTGCCACCACAACCCCAGCCAGCCATCCTCCCAAGTAAGGCCCCATTAAAGACCTGGGTGTCCAAAACTGGAATCACCCAATGCTACCAATTTCCTCAGAAAATTCAGGTGCTCAATTTAATCCTGGTCTTCCTTTCACACACATGGACAAACAGAAGCACAAATAAGAGAAACCGCCTCAATCAATGAATACTCATGGCTGAAGAAGACACCAAAGTTTCTCTATTACCAATGATATAAGCATGGTGAGAACATGAAGAATGGCTGCAGAAGCTGAGGCAAAGGTGTCTCCTTTTCCTTTCCTACCAAGTGGTAGCTTGTATGGGACTGAACAGAGTTTACAAGGAGATAAGCAACAATCTAGAGCCTGAAAAAAGTTAAGACTTGTTTTAAAAACAGTGTCTGCAGGTACACAGTCTGTGTATTAGTAAGCATGGCTTGGCCATGGAGAAGTAAGAGAACCTAATTTTAACCTGGCAGCTGATGACCGTTTTCATTTTTTACAATCCTACACAGCAAACAAGTGCAAGTATGAACATCCAGCTTCCTTAACTCATTATCTTAAACAGATTGTGCGCTGTCAGAATTAGCAAAGCACTCAGAGCTGCATGCAGCCAAGCCCCTAGAAATACCAAGCAAACCAGATACAAGGGATCTAAGGGGCAATGCCTTTTCTTCTGTAGGCAAATTAGTACAGAAGAAGAAAAAAAAAGGATGCTTTATGCACTCTTTCTCCTATTTCTTTTAAACAACAATGGACCAGAGGACAGAATTCAGATTTTATATACATCCTCTTGTAAATAAATGAGAAGCCAATGTGTTTTTATGCAATATCCATAGTATGAAATAGCTTTCCTGGTCAACTTTTAGGCCTTATCAGTTTGGCAGGACCATTTGATATACTTGAGACGTGTTCTGGCTGAAGTATGCTGTAGGACGCTGATACTTCACTCTGTACCAATGTGTAAAATATTCTCCCTACCTCTGACACTCCACTAATGACATCCTCTTGATGACAGATATTTGTCCAGTTGCCCTGGTTAAAAAAAGTCCCATCTTCCAATACACCTCTTTGGTAAACTCAGTGGGAAAACTAAATGATCAAAATCTATAGTGTTCACTCAGGAAAAAAAATCCCACCAAAAATACCTATGTAAACTTCTGTTACATAATAATAATTTTGGAAAATGGCATAGTAAGAAACTGGCCAGGAGATTTGAGACCCACAACCTAGTTCTGATAAACTCCTCTTTTGCTGAGTGATGCTGGACCTTCTGCCTGTTTCCCTATCTGCAGCATACACATAAACAAACAAGCTTCCTTCACAAATCCCTTGGAGATCAGGGAATGAAAAGAATTGGATAAGAACTGTGCTGTTATTTTTTTTTGTGCTGAACTTTCCTGTTTTCCTTGATCTGAAATATCTTTCATTCACAAGTCATTATGTGATATGACTTGAAGGAAAGCACTGTGTGAACCTGTCTACAGAATATAGCCCAAAGGCACTATATCAGAGATCAGCTTGCAAAAGAAGAAGCAGCTTCTAAGTGGTTATAAGTACAACAGAGAGATGTACTTCGTTAACAAAAAAAACACTTACTTGTAGCTGAGAAAGTCTGATGGAAATGATCACAATACCACCAGGATATTCAGTATGGACTATTTTTTTCCCTCTTTTGAAAAATGAATGACCATGCAGTGCCTCTTCTTATTGGGAACAGGTGGATGCTCAGCACTTGGGAAAAAATGGCCTAAAGTTCTAAATCACCATGTTGGGAAGTGAAGGATGGTCTTGTGGTTGGAAGACTGAACTCCAAATCCCATTGGGTTACAGGTTGTAAGCAGGACCTCAGCAGTTTACCCTTGGTCTGGCACTGAAAGCTCTTTGAGACACAGATTCTCCTTTCACAGGTATTTACAGCAATAGGTTTTCATTTCATGCGGCTCTCCATGTACTACTTTAATATGAGTTAAATTTGCAAGCAATAAACACAGACCTATGTGACCACTAATAATCCTGAAGAACATTATTATCTACTATGTTTCCACCACGTACATCAAAATGCCTTGCACAAATTTCTCTATTTCTGTCATCCCTGGAAAGATGAAGAGTAATAGTAAGAAACTGAATAATATGATTCATATTCCTGTTATTAAAAATAATTGAATATAGGGCTAGCCAAGGAGGGAAATCATAGAATCAGAAAATGGTTTGGTTGGAAGGGACCTTA
>NW_009617262.1:0-262 GCF_000690535.1 Cariama cristata | reverse complement strand
TATTCGAGGGGGGGGGGCTTCGCTGCCTCACTCTCTCTGGTAGCAAACGATTTCTCTTCAACCCAGAAGCTCAGAGGGGGGGGGTCTGAAACTATGTTAAGTGAGGGAAAAAGTATATAACCGAGGGGAGGGCATACACCACGGCCCCGTTATATATTTCCCTCTCTGTATTCCCCCGGAGACGTTTCCTACCCGGGGCTATAGATGCGCAGACGTTCTTTTCCACCCCGTTTTGCGGGCTCCCAAAGGGAGCGTGAGAAAC
>NW_009617261.1:15678-21609 GCF_000690535.1 Cariama cristata | reverse complement strand
TATTATATTTTCACAGAAATCTCAAATGCCATTCAAAACAGATATGTCATGTAGCTACTGTGTAGTGTTATTAACACAAAAAGTCAGGAATTTATGAGAACCTATTTTGAATAATTTCATATATACTTATGAAAGATGCTTTTGTAGATTCTAAAACAATATTTTTCTTAAATTGATGTGAATATCCTTCCCACAAATATTACTTAAAAACATTTCTACAGCATACTGTATACAAACTATAAAAGCACTAAACAAATACTTGGAAAATTCCTGATTGAAAAAAGGAAGTTTGGGAGTATGTTTTTCAACTCAGTGAACAAAATTCAAAACATGAAAGGATTTAATCCAGCATGGTTTTGAAGTCTGGCTTCTTTAGAACTGTTTTCCATACAAATGCATGCATTTTTGTTCCGATCCTGAAGAAGCACCTTGATTTTTGCGCATTGAATTATGTTAATCCTATTCTGGATTAACACAGCTAATTACAGACCTTCTCTATGAACCAAAAAAAAGTATCTGTTGTAAATAGAAACAGAGGAATTCTTTATAATTACTGCTTTAGTAGCGAATATATTTTTTGCATTTATAAAGTCATGTCTATCACAATATCTTCTTTATCCACTTCTACTGCATATTGCAGTCCAGACACAAAGTATAATTTTCAGACTAAGCAACTGAAAAGAGAGATGCATGGCAAGTATGTGATATTAGCTGCAGTCCCTCAGTTTTGAGGCCGGTAGGAACTGCCTCATTTTGTTCATGTTTATGTTTGGGTTTTTGGCTAAAATCACACCTAAAGAGGAGAACCTTCTAATGATGACATTTACATGAAATAAATTAGGAGACAAGTATGTTAACAAAACTAATGCTGCTCTGTGGCCATTTGTGTAGGAGAAATACCTTTTTGACTTTTTGGTCTATCTGCATTAGGTCCAGTTAAAGGTAATAAGTGTTCTCTTTTTAGTTAATAAATTAATATTTCAAGAAGAGAATTACACCTTACTTTCCTCCCTATCACAAAAAATAAATCTGGTTTTGTATTGGCCCAGGACATGAAGTCTGGTTGCCCTTTTGCAATGTGGCTTTTGATGTATTACTTCTAAGTTAATTTCTCTTGCTTTATAGATTGGAAAGTCCAACCTATACGTCATCTCACCAACTGCATGCACCACAGCAGCCTTATTCATCTGTTCCAGGTAACAATTTACAAATAGGTGGAAGAGGCAATAAGGTGTTGTCTTCTGAGGAAATTTTTATCTTTCTTATCTTTATTTAAACATTCTTTATGCAGAAATTACTGGGAGAACTTTACATGAAAGACTAATGAACGAGTTCTGTAATTTATAAAATGTACAAATGGGGAGTTTGTGTTTGTACCTGTTCTGTTGTGGTTTTTTTTTAATTTGACTTCTGTTTTGATTATGTGGCATATAGTTTACAACAAGTATTTGTAGTATATTTAGTAGTACATTTGTAGTGTATTTTACTCAATAGTAAATTCTCTGAGGGGTATAATGTATATATGCAGGATGAAATTGACTCAGTTGCTCTACTTGTATTTTCAATATAAAACCACTTTTTTGCCATTGCAGTGCAGTCATTTTTCATAGCAGTTACCTTGAGTTCTATTTTAATTTCACTTAGGAGTCATCAGAAGGTCCACATCAATGTCTTATGTAGATGGGTACGTAGGGACATGGCCCAAAGAAAAAAGGTAAGTAGTCTTTACCATACAAGTTGGTTAAAAAAATGGTTATTTATTTGTCATAAATAGTAATAAATGCTCTGTTGTAGTTTGGATTTTTCAGAATCTTGTAATAAGTGTTCTTGTAAGCGACTTGCAACAGTAGAAAAAGAAAGAGAAAATTGTATCACGGATTAAGAATTTGGTAATAGGAAATAAACTTCAGAAATAATAATTATTTTTTTACATTGAAATGAAGTGTGTTTGAGATATTTGAATTGTTGGCATTAAATATGTTCACGTTTACTCACTGCAGTCAACTAAAAGTGGTAAGAGTAACATGGCTAATGAGCTCAGTAGTATTTACACTTGTATTATTTTGTGGATAGTAAGAACAATCAGGCTGAATGGTTTGGGTTTTGGTTAGACCAGTCATAAACTCTTAATCTGCAGGGTGTAAACTAAAGTTAAAATGGTAAGAGTTGTAGTTGTGGGTCATTCAGTAAGTGTAAAATCTGTCTTTTTTCACACCTTCCTTCTGATGTACTATGGCAATTCCCATATTCCTAAAATGCCCAGAATTTACTCCAAAGTAATGAAAAGCTTTGTATATCTCTGAGGAAAATGTTGTTATGTTATATTTTATTGTGCAATTTTAAAATTTATTATATTTACATCTATTTATTAATATATATAAAATACATGTATATTTGAAGCTAGGCAAAATACAGTACACCTAACAGTGCCTTTAATTCTACAATCTTAAAATAATTTTAAAACCAAATGTGAATATTTCTTTATTATTAATCATTAGTTGCTCAGTTATTTCCTTTATTCTGTTCTCTGTTAGGTCATCATTACATGGAGTTTCATTTGACATTTCTTTTGACAAAGAAAAAAGCATTCCAGTACCTACTCCAAACAGAGGAATTACTAGATCTGTGAGCAATGAAGGCCTTACACTAAACATCAACCGTATGCCAAAACATATTAGAAAAAATCTGTCCTTCAAACCAGTGAATGGAGAAGAGGAAAATCAAGACATTGAAGAGGAAAAGGACATGATAGCTCATAAAGACACAAAGGCCAATCAGTCTCTTAACACAAATCAAAAAAATGCCAATGAAGGCAGCCACTACAGGTTTCCAAACGGAGCTCTGCAAAACAGAGCAGTTCTGGATGATTTTGGCAATCAGATTGAGACACCAAGCATTGAAGAGGCTTTGCAGATAATTCATGACACTGAAAAATCTCCCAGAGTTATCCAACCAGACCAAGTTACAAATGGGTTCTTTCTTCACAATCAGGAAATGAGCATCTTGAATTCAAACATTAAACCAAATCAGTCTACCCCTGATATAATTACAGACACAAAAGGTGCTCTAAGCCCTGTGACTGACAATACAGAAGTAGATACTGGAATACATGTCCCTTCAGAAGATATTCCAGAGACAATGGATGAAGATTCTTCTTTGAGAGATTATACTGTAAGCATGGACTCTGACATGGAAGAACCATCTAAATTTCTCCAGGATTATGATGTGCGAGCTAACAATCACAGAGATCAATTAAGTCCCTGTCCCAGCTCAGTAAGTACTAAATCACAGGCAGGCAGCAGTGCTTCTTCAAGTTCGGGGGTCAAAATGACTAGCTTTGCAGAGCAGAAATTCAGGAAGTTGAATCACACAGATAGCAGAAGCAGTGGAAGCAGTTCTCAGAAAACCACACCAGAAGGTTCTGAGCTGAATATCCCTCACGTGGTTGCTTGGACTCATATTCCCGAGGAGGCATCTGTTCCTCAAGGAAGAGACACTACACAGTTACTGGCTTCTGAAATGGTGCATCTTCGAATGAAGCTAGAGGAAAAGAGGCGAGCCATCGAAGCACAGAAGAAGAAAGTTGAAGCTGCATTCACAAAGCAGCGGCAAAAAATGGGAAGAACAGCATTTCTTAATGTGGTGAAAAAGAAAGGTGATGGAGTATCACCTCTCCGAGAAGAAGCAGCAGGAGCTGAAGATGAGAAGGTATTCACTGACAGTAATCGGTTGAAAGAAAAAGAAACTCAAAAATCAGATGAACAAACTAGTAAGACTTCAGAATTAATAAAAGAAAACCCTGAAAATTCTCATAGCAAATGGTTAAAATCTCCTGCTACTCCTATGGATGCTGAAAAGCAATGGAATTTTGCAAGCCCTTCAGAAGAAAATTTCAATGAAGGAGATATCTTAGAATATACAAAATCTATTGAAAAACTGAACTTTTTTTTACACTTTCTACAACAAGAAATGCAACGTCTATCGCTTCAACAGGAGATGTTGATGCAGATGAGAGAGCAACAGGCTTGGGTTATTTCTCCTCCTCAGCCTTCTCCCCAGAAGCAGATTCGGGACTTTAAGTCTTCATCAAGGCAAATGGGAACACCATCTCCTGTTGCACCCTTCTCACAGGAATCTCCTCGCTCTACACATCAATCTCCCCAGTCTTCTAACAGGAAGAATGCCTCATTTCACATTAAAATGCAAAGGACTCCTAGGCCAAATGAACTGAAAATAACACCTCTGAATCGTACCTTGACTGCCCCGCGGTCTGTGGATAGTCTTCCCCGTTTGAGGAGATTTTCTCCAAGTCAGGTTCCCATTCAGACTAGATCATTTGTTTGCTTTGGAGATGATGGTGAACATATAGGTGAACCTCAGTTAAGGGGAAATCTTTTGAAGGAGGTCAAGCCTACAGAAGAGGTAGCAAAAGAAGAAGGACTGAAATTGCTGAAACAGTGTGAACAGAAGTTGGAGGAAAAGGAGATTAAGCCTATTGAATCTAATGTTTCTGAAGTATTATCTCAGCCTATCACAGAAACTGTGTGCCTCACCCCAAATGAAGATCAGCTAACCCAACCGACTTTACCAACACCAGCTCCCAAAACAGCTAACTTAATTGAAGTTTCCCTATCAGATTTGAAGCCCCCAGAAAAAAACGAAGTATCTGTAGAGAAATATGAAGGTGAGAGTGATAGAGAACAATTTGAGGATGACCAGAAAGTGTGTTGTGGATTCTTTTTTAAGGTAAGAGGACTAGTGGATGTGTATGTCTGCTATTAAACTCCCTTTGAAAGGGAACTTAATTCAGATATGGATTTCAGTGATGATTTTCCATTGAAGTCAAAGCAGATGGTTCTGCCACTCTAAATGTACAAGCATATCTTTTGCACTTGATGATTAATTTGGCATCATAAGAATGATCAGATTCTACCATACTACAGTTCTGAGTGTGCCAGAGTATCCCTTTCCATTTGTAGTTGTGGAAGAGTGCTTGGAGTTTTTGGTGAGGAAGATGCATGCTGAATGTACTTTTATTTTTAACATAAGCCTTGGTAACCTTAATTAAACATGCTCGCATCTCACCCTCACTTCCCCATCCCACCCCCAAATTTAACTAGAAGTTTTTGAAGTACATAAGAGCCTGCATTTTTTTAAAATGTTGAATGTCTCTGAGTTGCACTTTGGAGAGCCTTTTTCCCTCTCTTGGCTGGCTAAGGAAGTATAGTCTTCCGAGACTCTCTTTTGAAGTTGGTATTTGGGAGCACTCCTTGTTATCTTATTAAAGAGTTATATTCAGACAGGCTTTTAACTGTAATGCACATTGCAAGAGTGTGGTCTGGACACTGAAAGCAATCAAGATTTTGAATTTCTGTCCTGGAATACCCCAAAATCTTTTATCATGCATCTGAGATTCACCTTGCTTGTCTGGAAGCATGTTTCACTTCTTTCAGAACACCTGGCTTGATCAGCAGAAATTACTTCTATGTGCTGCATAGTTACTGCTTTTTGTGATAAATTACTTTCATCTCCATACACATAGAATCTTCCTAAGCGGAATACAGAAGTTTATGCAGTGTGTGGGATCTGACTCTAATCTATTTCACTTAGCAAGTTTTCTCATACCAGCGTTGAATTTAATGTTTGACTTAGAAAGGAAAAACTCCTTTATGAAAAGTTTCTGGTAGTCTTAAGAAAAATATTTTAAAATAAGCCTATTTCAAATACTGCAAAAGTATGTTAGGATATTGTAACCTAGTGTACATAATTCAGTGTCTAATGACTTGGCAAAATCAGTTGCTGAATTCAGAGTTCTTAATATTTTTGGGTCCTTTTCCTTCAAATACTGTTGCTGCTAGGACGATCAAAAGGCAGAAAATGATATGGCAATGAAACGAGCAGCATTATTGGAGAAGCGTTTGAGAAGGGAAC
>NW_009617261.1:0-15647 GCF_000690535.1 Cariama cristata | reverse complement strand
GAAAGAGAGACTCTGCTTCGAAAGCAGCAGCTGGAAGCAGAACTAGAACATAAGAAGGAAGAGACAAGGTAAAACTACAGGTCCTGATCCAAATGATCAGTAACAGTGAACGAAAAAATGTCTGCTTTAGTTAAAAGTGTAACTTCCACGTCAAAAAATTGCATTTTAATACCCAAAATATTTAATCCTAGAGCCAGATGTGCTGAGGAGCCCATCTGAAGACACATGCCAGCTGATCCTGTAAAATCAGCAGATGGCATCAGTCTGTAGCTCATGTAAGTCCTGCTGGCCTGAGTGAAGCTCCTCAGAGTACTACCCTGCCCTGCACTTTATATTCTGAGGGAAAGTGTATCACTTTGGGCTTCCTTCTGCACAAATGCACAATGCTCACTCAGTTACAGCAGTCAAGCAAGTAAACATGGTTTTGATTTTACTAGTACCCCAAAAAGTTTAAACTGTCTGAAAATTGTAAAAAAAGCAAGTTCCTCTTACTGATGTCCGAGTACACTAAAGTTCCAAAAATCTGATGCCCATGTTGTCCTCACTGTGCTAGCTAAAACTGTTCATTTGGAAAGTTTCTACTGCTAAATGTATTTGATAATTTTTTTAGACGCAAAACAGAAGAAGAACGTCAGAAGAAGGAGGATGAACGAGCACGGCGAGAGTTTATTAAACAGGAATATATGAGAAGGAAACAGTTAAAGCTTATGGAAGAAATGGATACTGTCATAAAGCCACGTTCCCTCTCAATCAAACAAAAAAAGCCACGTCCAAAATCTATTCATAGAGATCATATTGAGTCACCTAAGACACCAATCAAAGGTCCACCAGGTAACAAATATTCATGTGGAAAAAGAGTCTGTTCATGCTAAAACACCAGCTTGGTTTTTGGTACTAACAAGCACGTGCATTTATTTTAGTGTCTTGTGCTAAATTGAAGCTGCACATGACCAAACTGGAAAGTAAAATTTGGCAATAGAAATGAAAAAATGAATGTAACTTACCTGCTATGCGTGCATGCATATATCAACAAACAAAAAGGTTAACTGTATGAAAACCCAGTGGAAGCACTAACGTGTGTTGCAAGTTTCATACATGCCCATGTATTCTTCGCTAATTCTTCTTGCACCTGTAGAGCTAAGAAAGAATAAAAGTTGGGAGATAAGAGATCAATAAATAAAATGGTGATTATAAGGTAAGAGTACTTAAACTCCCACTTAATACAGACAAAATTAAAATAAAAAAGTTACTTTTATATTTCATGGTTTTTTCTATTTCGCTTACCTACTGCATGTATAGTTATGAACATAGCAACACTAATCATGTGGAACAATTTAGCATTCTTTTAGATATCACATAACTGCAGTAATGACTGGAAGAAGTATTGCCAATTTACAATGATGAAAAAGTAACCCAGACTGCTCAGTGATCCTTTTTGTTACAGCATTGTATAGCCTCGTTATTCTGCTGCTGCTTTTTTTCCTTAGCTGCTTCCCTCCATCTTTCAGTGTAATTTAAAGTATTGCCATAAGACCTTCCAAGAATCCATCCCAAGCTTTAAATTAAGTCTCTTAAGCTGTCTTTCATGAGGACTTACTAACTTTGATTGCATTCTTTGATTTGCATAGTGCCAGTATTCCCATGTCCATGCTTCCCATTAATGCTTAGTCTGAGACCATCCCAGGTGGCTGCAAATGGCTGGGTGTCAGCAAGCGTTTAGAGGAAGTGCGCTACATATGCATGCAGGTATATCATGTAGGAGTGTAAGAGTATCATATATAAAAGCTCTTACCGACTTTCTGATGCTGGTGTTGGGGCTAACGAACAGACTCTTCTAGTTGCATAGGTTTATAAGCCTTACCTTTGTTTTTATCCAGGTTCACAGCTTTATCGTGTTTTTTCAGTATCTAGTCTTTCACTGGCATCGCTGAATACAGGGGACAATGAGAGTGTGCAGTCAGGCAAGAGAACACCAAGGTAAAGCTAAAATAACAGTTTCATTTAATAAAATTTTATAATCGGCAATGTAAAACTAGTATGATTTTTAAACAGGTCATGAATATACTGTGTACTCCAAGAACAGGTATGTTTTCCTGATTTGGGACATTGACAGTTTCCATTGTCAGGCATTAGGGTACCAAGCCATGATCATTTGTTTCACAAATTTTACCAAGTAAACCAGTCGGGCAGCTATAAATGAGGTCAAAACAAAATGCTATTCACACAGCCTCTTTAATTCACCTGCTTATATTTAAGTCTCAACTTGTGGATATTTTATTAAACCTGTATGCTATGTGCAGCTACATAGCTTTTTCTTTTTTTACCATAGAAACTTCTTTTCTGGTTTTTTTTTTCCCCTTAGCAGTCGTACAGGGAAGTATTAAATGTTCACTAGGACTTCAGTCTTTTCCAAACATCAGAATTTATTTTGCATTAAAAATCACCTGAGAATAAAATAAAAAAAGATAAAAATAACAGAAAATTTTTGATTTTGTGTATAAAATCTGTATTATAGTTCAGAGGAAAATTATTATTTCTGTGTAACTGCTTAATTATATTCAGAGAAATACTAGGGGTTTTGTATAGAAAAGAAATGGAGAAGAAAGGCAAACTAGGAAAAGGGGTTTGATAACAAGTACTGCATGTTATGATACCATATATCATGTTTTCATGGCCACTATGCGTTACTCAAACTCTGACATGCCTGCAGCTGGTTTCAGTTGACTTTTCAATCTCCTTGATGTCTTTAGAACTGACTTTCTGGTTATTACATAGAAACTGTAATAAGATGATCCAAGTGTCCTAACATCTCCTGTCATCTCTTTAAAATGATCCGTTTTAATCGAGAGGAGGATTTCTTCCAGCTATGTTAGCTGTTAGAAAAGGGTTGATGTAGCTTATCTACACGGATTTTACAGGGAATGACCCCTATCTATGTATGGTTGTACAGTGCTGTACAATGCTTATAATGAACAGTACGTCTTCCTCTGGCTTTGGATTTGATTTAGGGGGTTGAGACTCTTAAAATATGATAAAATTCAGTACAAATTGCTGAAAGTGACAAGAGTTGAAAGAATTTTCAGTATCTTTCCAGACCTACACTGTCACCTTTTCCTCACATCAGAATTGTCTTTTGATGATCACACTGAGTGAATTTCAGTGATACCTTTGAGGTCATCTTCATGCAGGTGCTAATCACAATAGGTGTAGGATACATTATAAATTGAATTTTAATCTATTGCTGATTTTACTGGAAGTTAGTGTGCACAGAGATGTTACAATAATACCACTTTTTTCCTTATACTGTGCTAGTAGTGCCTGTCTTCTCACTTAGCAAAAGCTTTCATTCTAAGCTGAGAATTTGACTGGCTTTTGCAGTAGTCCAATCAAAAAAACCTTTAAATATCTTGTAATAATTTAAGAAAACATGACAATCTTGCTTAGACCTATAAATGCAAAACTGCTCACATTTGTGTGCAGACACAGCCTGAGGAATTAGAGCACCAGAAGTTGCTGCTTGTGAAAACAAAAATTAGAAAGGAAATTGGTTTGCTATCTTAAAATACAGCAGTTCTCATTGCCAGTTGTAATGATAAGTATAAACAAACTAAATTTTTACTTCATATTCATCATTCTATCAAGAACTGGTTTGTTTGCTACATGAGATAACATTGTTTTGCTAGTAATAATGTAAAAGTAACCCAAATTCCCACTTAGCAATAATATGCCACAGCCTAGAATATGTTGGGTTTCTGTCCCTCAGTCGTAGCCCAAAAATTTACTAACATCCACCTCACCTAAATACCACCACCTTGCATCACTCAAAATACTTTATACAGAACATGAACTCAGTT
Organism: Cariama cristata; assembly: GCF_000690535.1. Taxonomy (NCBI): domain Eukaryota; kingdom Metazoa; phylum Chordata; class Aves; order Cariamiformes; family Cariamidae; genus Cariama; species Cariama cristata. Next base: position 11,793 of record NW_009617261.1, on the reverse strand, counting down.
ATCCATTAATTTCTTCTGTAAGTATAGTGCATTTAGGTTTATAGTCTACAATTCAAATCATTGTGTTCTACCTTAATACAGTTTGCCTTCTTTTCATATTAGAAGGCTTCTCTGCTGAACATTGTAATTTTTTTTAATAGATTTTAAAATTAATGTTTAGGTCTGAGTCTGTGGAAGGATTCTTATCTCCAAGTCGCTGTGGTAGTCGTAATGGAGAAAAAGATTGGGAAAACGCATCTACAACTTCTTCAGTTGCCTCTGCTACAGAATACACAGGTCAGTGACAACAATATTTAGAAAATTACTTGGCTGTTTGTGGTTCTATGCATGAACAGTTTTCAATTATCTTTATTTGGTTTCCTAAAACTTGATTGAGGATGCTTTCATAGAAATGTTACTTTCACCTCCTTTAAAATAGATGGTAATAATACAAGGTTAAAATTTTAAATCCAAAATAAAGGTACTGACTCGGTAGCATTTGTGATAACCAGAATAAACTGCAGTTAGGCTCAGAACAGCAAATGGGTTCACAGATCACTGTGCACTTCAGTAGTCTATCTAGCAAGGCAAGAAGAGTGGAAATTTAAGCTCAATTTATAATAGAGTTACAAAAAGCAAAAACTAAATTGCAACAGGAAAAAATCTGCTTAGTAATGTGAACTTAAATATTCTGCACCCTTTGTTTCCAAACAGATCCTTTGTTGTTTATTAAAAACTTCACAAACTGACTTCTAATTCTTTATTATATTATGAATCAAATAATAATGGTATTTTCATCCCTTTTCTCCAAATATACAGCATGTGATATTGCAAAGACCTTGCATCATCAGGATTATAAAAGCTCCATTTTTGCCCACCGAATATCACTTTGTTTGGTAAAGAGTAAAATAACGTGAGGTATTTTCAATAAACTTTCAGGAAGATGGGGTTTGATTGATGGGCCTGCATAGCTCTGTGCTGGCAGATGTTTGTTTTGAAAATAATCTTACCTCCTTTCCACTGAAATGACTACAGTCTGGAAAGGCAAAGTGTTCATTCTGGAAATCAGAAACTACTTACCTGTTTTTCAATCATGAAACTTCAGTCAGTTTGTGTCAGTTTGTGCCACATGCATGTCAAATTAAATTACAGAAGGGATAGCAAGACTTTGCCTGGGTGGTCTTGCTGAGTTTTCTCATGAAGACCCATAGTGCTGAAGATCCTCTTTTAATGATTATTATGTAGAGCTGATTTTTAAATGAAGGGTTATACAGTTTCTAGGAATTGAACAGAAGGCTTTTTTCACGTTTTAATATCTTCACTTTATCAGTCAGATTTCATACAGCTTTTTTCTAGGCTTTGATTCTAGGCTTTTTTCCCCAAAGCATAGACAAACTGAGATTTAATCTTAAATTTAATTGATAATTGCTTGTATATTATGTTCCTTTCTAAGACTTGGAATTGGAACTTATGTGTTGTTTTTTTCAAATGGTCTTGATACAGGTACGCATATATTTCAGAAATTAAAACAGAGATTTCTCCTTCAACCAGATGAATCAAGTCTTTTTATGGACAGAATAAGCTGACAAGTGTCAGGCCAGATCTTTTATCCCTGGTTTTGGGTAAAACAGTTCTTGAATTCCAAGGTGGACAGGCTACAGTTACTCTAAGCACTGCATCAGCTTCATTGTTATACCTCTCACCCCTGAAATCACAGGTGTAGATGAAGAAAAAGAAAGAATTTGCTCCCTTCTGGACAACTGACATTTTAGTTAGAAAATGCAAAAAGTTTTGTTGTTCATAGAAAAGATCCTCTGAGAGAAAATATATTTGCCAAGACTACCAATAATAATGATTTAATAGTGAAAGACACATTTGTAAGCAAATTCAGTAACAGCTGAAAGAATGACATTTTACTTGTTTGTGAAATTTCTGGTCTCTAGCCTATTTCTATTTTATTCCTGGATTTGTGTTTTTGTGCATGCGAAAGACCCATACCAGAAGTGCTTCACAGCATTTAAAGTAACTCTTTGTTGGCTTATTAACTCAATTGATTTGTCCTTCATCCTTCATAGGACCAAAGCTCTTCAAAGAACCCAGTGCTAAATCCAATAAGTATATAATTCAGAATGCGCTGGCACATTGCTGCTTGGCTGGAAAAGTAAATGAAGGTCAAAAGAAAAAGATACTGGAGGTAAGGGTATTTTTCCCCTAAAAGCATAAACATCTAAGTCGAGCCACAGTCGGGCGTTAGGAAGACACCCAAGTATAAATGCAAATACCAAAAGGAATCTTAAGAGGTTATGCCAGCTCTTAGTGAAAGGCTTGAGTAACTTCTGTGACTTGCTTCCTGTGTAGGCAGAAAGGTTCTCTAGTACTGTGGAAACAATAGCTGTCGCGTTGTACATGCAGCACAGGAAGCTGAATGAATTGACATGTTAATTAATACTTACTGCTTGTTTAATGCGGGAACTTCAATATGCAGACTTTTATAATTTGCTCACAGATTTGTTTTCCTTAACATGAAAAATATCCGTCTTATACATACAACTCCTCAGATTGGGACCTTTAGAACTAAAGCACAGCACTGTCATGAACAGAAAGAACTGAAATACATCCCTCCTAGGCGCTTCTCCAGTTTCCAAGCAGTAGGGCAAATTCAGGACTTTCTACTACAGAAAGGTGCCTTCCAGCCTTTTCTCTTAGGCTAGTATAAACCTTTCTGAAGATGCCCAGCTATTTTAAGGGTGAGAACTCAGGGATCAGTGTGTTTCCATCCAAAAGGAGTAACACGGAGTCTGAGTGTTGAGAGTAATGGGACTGTTCCTTTTACCAACTATGAAAAATTTGATAGATTAAATAGATCAAAGAACACAGGTATTTGGAATCTGGATGTAATTTATTTTCTGGAGTAAATTTCACTACAGTATTTCTTGCCCTTTCTTCTCTTCATAATTCTTCTGCATTCATGTCTAGATGCTGCCTTCTCTGTCTTTCCAGCTACTTTTTGGAAATAACAAGTGAGAAATCAAGACAGCCTCTTTCAGTTCAAGTAACTGGGAGCATAACAACCCTCAGAAATCCCAGGAAAGAACAGCTGTAAAAAGGTCACGCTTAACTCTAGCATGCAGCATATGTCACTTGGTAGAAGCTGAACATGTTCAGGGTGTTCAGGGCACATGTCCCATAGAAGTTGTGTTGGGTGGAATAGGAATCTGAAGACTTCAGCTAATAAAGAACCTTTGCTTAATACACTTCAACTGACTTTATAGTTTGACCAAACTTGAATGGATTTAGGGATGACTGAAACCCCATTTTAGCACTGGAGGATCTTTCAGGCACATCTAGACATATCTAAATTTCCTGTTCCCAAACTTGCAACTATTAGACCTGCTTGATGAAATGAATCAAAGAATTTTTATTTGGTCTACAAAAAACCTGTTAGGATGTCTGTTCTTGAGGTACAACTAAACAAGTACAGCTGAAATTGACTAAATAAATAAAGTTTTGCTTGAGAAAGATAGCTACCTTATCAAAATTCAGATAGGTGAAGCTTAGCAAATTCTAATGATTGAAAATAAGGTCTTTTAGTAGACAGAGTTAGACATAAGGTCCAGTTTTCTGGTAGAAGACAAATTCAAAATGACAATCCAATGATGTTGAATGTTTTCTAACTACAATGCAAAATTCATATTCTGAATCTTTTTCTTTCTTTCTTTTAAAGGAAATGGAAAAATCCGATGCCAATAATTTCTTAATCTTGTTCCGGGATTCAGGCTGCCAGTTCAGATCTCTGTATACATACTGCCCTGATACTGAAGAAATCAGTAAATTAACGGGAATAGGCCCCAAATCTATCACAAAGAAAATGATAGAGGGACTGTATAAATACAACTCTGACAGGAAGCAATTTAGCCACATACCTGCTAAAACTTTGTCTGCCAGTGTTGATGCAATTACCATTCACAGCCATTTGTGGCAAACCAAGAGACCAGTAACTCCTAAGAAACTTTTACCCACCAAGGCATAGTAGATGGGAAAAAATTTGCTTCAGACAATTATGATAAACTTGCACTTCATCTTTACTGCCTATAGGAAATAGATTTCTAGTTGCCAACAGGACTCTTAGAACTTAAAACTGGACACCAAGTTCATGTCCAACTGGAATGTAAACACAGTGTTTAGGAGTGCAGAAGATTATCGCTTAGGTGAATAATTATGAGTGATTACGGAAATGTTTGACTTGTGTGGAGATTTGTATGTGCTAATACAATATATAGAGTATATTTGCTCTGTATTTTGGTTAGATACACTGAAGCACTGAATGTTCCTCTTTAGTGACTCAATCTACATTTTTTTTACATCTGTTGCCTTATATGTTTGTATTTGTGCTTGTCTTGAAATATTTTTTCTTTCACTAGAGAAATACTTCTTGGTGTTCTCAATACCATTGAACTTTGCATACTGACTTACAGTAAAGGCTAAATGATAAGTTGTATGTCACTGAAGAACAGCTGAATGGGGCTGTTCTGCGAGATCCTTATTGTGTGCTATAACAAAATCAAGATTCATTCCCCTGAGTATTTCTAATTCTTTTTCAATTCAATAATACTGATTTGCTTATAGACTAAACAGTAAAGGAAAAACCTTTCAACTGCTTGAAGTTTCCTTCAAATGAATTATTTAACAACTCAGGGTATAGTTAGGCGATGCAATTATTCCCATTTCAGTAAGTTACCGCCTGAGATGTAATGACTGACCATGTGCATGTTCATAATACCATTAAAGTGTAAAGTGAAGAGATTTGGTAGACCTCTCAAACAGTTTAAGCAAACAGGAATTATTTTGCATTGTTCCAGATTAAGAGCGAGCACACGGTCAAGTACTGCTTCTCCAAGGAAGGAATAGGAACTTGTGAAACATTCAGAACTAGATCCCTGATGTTTGCCTGACAGAACACTAAAAATATTCAGAAGAATCACAGAATTCACTAAGTCGTAGAGCTTTCAGAAGTCATGTATCTAATTCCCATTGATTTTAAGATTCAGGCCACTGTCTGTTCTTCCTACCTTCAGATCTGCCAGCTCAGGCTTAAATCAATTTTCTAGGGAATAGACATCTGATAAGAATTTTCAGTGTGTCTTAGTAAATTGTTTTCTTGATACAATCTAACAGATGACATCTTGTTGACACTTAGCGATTTTAAATACATACGGCAAAAACGCCTAAATGACATTTCAATAAATTTATAATATGACCATTTACAGAAACAAACTCTAGGCATATTTCAGTATTATTTATAAAGGGCTGCATTTTATTTCAAAACAGTGTTTGATTATTTTGTAGATCACTATTCTGTTTCAGTGTTTGTTTCTCTTATGATTTTCTTTTAACATAGCACTGTTCTGAAAAAAAAAGAAACTACAAACTTGAAGCCTCCCCTAAATCTGGGGCTATTTTGATAATGTACACCAGAGGATTTGTTGGGGGAAAAAAAATCTCATTCTCAGGAAAAGACTTGAATGATTTGTGATTCTGTTCTGTTTCAGTGTTGTGACAACTACATTAACATAAGACAGTATTGTGCTATAAGTATGTAGTCCACTCTGTTTCAGGGCGAGATGAAAACTATGTTCATATTTCTCTCATTAAACTGCTTTGAGAGAAACTATGCCTCACTACTATGATGTACTCATTTACGTATATAAAAGATGCACAGGAATGAGATGTCATTAAGCAGTTTAGAACAGTACTTTTTTTAAATTATTATAAGGCCTTAGGCATCAATGCATCTGGATGATAAACATTTTCTCAAAAATGCTGTCAGTTTTATTGTAATTTATGTTCTTATATTTATGTATATTTGTTAAAACTGTAAAAAAAGAAAAAACACTTTAAAATACATGTTTAATATGTATGTGGCTCAAAATTATTTGTGGTTAGCTGATTCCTACTGTTTGCATGTATCTCACCAGGATATGTAACTCTTGTATTTCAAGTGTATACATATTGTGTATATAGGGTATAAATAATATTAAAAAAGGGGAAAGAGGGTTTGCACATTCTGCCTGTTAGACAGTTCCTATAAATACCATTGTAGGAACATCTTGAATAACAATATGAAACTGTGTATAATATACAGTGACTCAAGAAACCAGGAGGTTGGAATTAATTGATACACATATGGTGAATAACTTCAAAAGAAGTTTTATCATGGGAGGCTTTTTATTTCTAAAATCTGTACTATGATTTAACGGAAGATTTGCAACACCATAAAGACACACACATCAGTCTAATCAAAGTGAGCTTAAATACATGACAGGAATTCTTTAAGTCATTTTAAATATATCTGAATGTATTATGAAATTTACATTTGTCAACAGGTTAAAGATTTGTGCAATGTCTAAAAGTAGAATGTGAATAATGCAGTTGAAAATTTCATTGCTCGCAGTATAAAGTTGTACTTAATACAGGAAAAGTAAAGCTACATATGCTTTTCCTTTTTAAGCCTGCAAATTTTCTAATTACAGTGGATATTTGGTTGGGATCATGTTTAAGAAAAGGAGGAAAAAAAAAAAAAAAGCTTTCCATAAAGGCCAGTATTTATCACTGACCTTTTCAGAACACACTGGTGCTTTCATCAGGGGTATTATTATTGTTGCTACAACTGAATTGCCAAACTCTCGTCTTAGTTTTTGGAGCAAAATTTCATATTCTAACAGTCATAATAGCTACTGAAATTTTTTTTTAAATGTTAATATGACTGTTAGTTTTTATTGTTTGGCTGTTTAAAGCCAAATTCAGCTATTTAATTATGATTTAATGGGCACTGTTGAAAAATGTACAGTGTATTGTGTGCTTACTTGTCCACTTCTTTGGAGCATAGCTGCCGTATTTTTTCAAATGCTGTGCTGTAAAATATTGTCATTGCTACTTACGTGGTACAGTGTAGTTTTTTCCTTTCATTCAAATAAAAGCATGGCACCAAAAGTACATTTTTTGCTTTCTTGCCTACATCTAAATATAAACTGAAACTATAAAAAAGTTCACATTAATGTTTAAATCTTGTTTCTTCTTGTATTTCAGCAACATAGGAAATATGCACCATTTTTATTTCTCCTTTTGTTCCCCATTGTTTGTCTTACTTTCACGAATAATATAGCTTTCTGATCTATCAGAGGGAGGCTATTGAAGAATTGGGCTTCTCATTCCATTCTGAGGACAACATGGTGTTACCCTCTTCTCTTCAGAAGTGAGTCTCACAATTGCAAGTCAACTGATAAACTCCTGTACTCTGGTTAGCTTCCATTGTTCCAAAACCACAGAAACTTACTGGCCAGTGTAATAGGATTGCTTCAGATGGGAAGGTTTTCAAGATGAACTGAAGTCTTACCTTCATCCAGGCAGCTAATAAAGAACATGACTTTCAGTGAAATAACTTGTACTTGTTAGTGGTGCAACCTTGAACAGAAATAGTATCAAAAAAATAAGATCTGTCTTCCAGATTTGTAAATTAGCAGTTTTTTCCAGTCCAAATCATGCCTTTTTTGGGGGGTTGTGTTGTCCTGCAGAGCAAGAGCAAGGACTTGCTGAAAGGGGATGTGATACCACTTGCACTGTCAACAGGCAGACTGAATTGTTCGGCTAATTTACACAGGTAAAGAATCTCTAAATTTCAGAGCTATTCAAAGGGCAGCTTCAAGAATACAGGAAATCTGATAGTAGGGCTTTTAGTACTGAATTGAAAATTAGTGTGGTTGAAAATGAATAGCCTTCCCTCTTCCCCCTAAAACTGGTTATTTTTCGGCCAGCTCTATCGGTTCCCTGTACAGCATCACAAACAGGCTGACACAAGCCAGGAATTATGTTGGAACACAAACACCCAGTTGCACCCAGTAAAGCTATTTTTTCAGCGGTGAGCCTAGCTCAAAAATTTCATCTAAAACCAGCCTTTGTTACAGACAGGCTTTAGAACAGACTTCATTTTCTCTGTCCTTTGGCAAATAACACCATACTTGAGAAACTTCAGATCACGCCCTGGTTAATTTGACAGAATGTGACTGAATTTTTACAGAATTTGTGAATCAAAATTTGTACTGCTGTGGAATCCAGCGCAGAGGTCTGGTATCACCAACTACAGAATAATCATCTCAGTTATGCTTGGAACCTAAGCTTTTGGATCCATCTCCACGCAAAGGTGGTGTAAAAAATAGCTTTGTTTCTCAAATCCAGCTGTACTGATCAGATGTAGACATCAGATGTCTTTTTTTCCATCAACTTAAATAAAGACGCAGCTTTGTAAGGGCTAAACCTTTAACTAATATCTTTTCAAATAGCAAATTAGCTTTTTTTTGGCTGTCTTGTTACTAATTTAATGAGCTGAATAAGCAGTTTGAAGAATTCTGGCTATAAAGATCTATCTTGACAGCCACAGCCCTTTACATCTGCTTTTATATTTTCTAATTAATCAAAAAAAATTAAAACTGACAAAACCAAAAAACCCACACAAATTGTCTTATTCCAGGTCTAGAAGGCAGGCAAAAAAACCAGTATTTTTAACATGCACAGCATCTTTGTCATTTATAAGCAATTTGTTTTTAAAAGCAAACTATTCCATGTAGGAAAAAAAAAGTGAAGTGTGTTTGTGTATGCATACATATAAATGCACATATACTTTCAGACTTACTTGCTTACACAGAGATGTAAAAAGAAACACACTTTATTTAGACAAGCACAGCAAAGAGTTGAATATGGTAGTGAATTTACTCTAGCTTATTTCCTTTGAGCAAGAAAGAAAAGCATCTACCTTGTCTGTTTTACGCTCAGAACTGCTGGTCTTCCTAAGAGGCAGGGAAGCAATATACAACATATACATTTAAGAGCTCAGTACAAACTCTTTGGGAGATGGAGTTCTTAAAACCAAGCTTTTTATCGAATTTCTGAATTCAAGGATAACACTGATGCACACTAGACAGAACTGCCTCTGATAAGAAAAGCTAGTAACAACTAGGATTCCAAGAAAGGATAGAAAACAGTAGAAAAGAGTTAAGCATCCTGAAAAATGTTATTTAAAACTTTCTTCAGACTCTTGTTCAACGTTACAAGCAACTGGATGCATAAAATACTTAGGATCAATTCGTTATCCATTGACAAATTTGTTAAGCAAGATACTGAAAGAATTTTTTTCACATAAGATTTGTTTAAGTTTTCAGTTAATGGTATGTGAACTAACATCTATAGGCATTTTTATGTCACTGTTGATCTGTTAATGGAGCTCTGCAGAAAGACTAAAAGCTAATGTGAAGCTTTCCATCAAGGCAGCTCTGTCATACCCTTTCTACATCATCACTGATCTAAATGTCTGCATTACAAGACCTGGCAAGGCCCCACAAGCCTGCAATTATTTAAATTACCTGAAGCCAGATTATACTTTGGCTCAGTATTTTTCATGTTTAAGCTACCTGAAACTGGAGCTATGATGCGGACATAAACAACTCTCCTATAGATTATGCAAGAATCTTGCCGAATTGTCACCCCAAAGTGCTGGAAATCCTGTCTTGAAAACTGTTTCCAGAAGTAAAGTTTTAAACAGAATTTTTTTTTGCAACTTTTTACAAGATCATGTAAACGTAATATAAGCTGTAAAGAGTTGAATGGCTCTGTTACAATGACTAAAAGTCAGGTGATTGGCCCATTTTTATGATGACAACACGAAGATGCTGTGCATGAACTGCTGGACTCCACTGGCAGGTCTTGTGCAAAGTTAGCACTGGGGAATAATTCTAAGAATGTATCCAGCCCTGATGATGTTGTCTCCAGCCACCAGCAACCTCTGTAAAATACTCACACAGTTACTACTTTCTTTTCTAGAGCGTTCCAAGAACAGACTGCAGTGCCCTGTCTTCTCACTAGGCAATGCAGAACTCCTCCTTTACTAATCCTGATTTTCAAGCTCTCCAAAACCCACACCCAACAGCTTTGCTATTCATGGGAGTTACCGTCTTTGCAATAACGACTAGGGAGTTCAAAGCAAGCCAAGACCATCCCAAAGACACCTTTCTATGCCTGAGTAAAAAGTTATGAACAACCAGAGAACAAGGTCTTCCATCTGCCCTTTTCAGATAGGATGCTACTAGGTATCCTCACCAAATATTTAAGAGTAGCATGATTGCCCTCCAAAGCAGGTGCATCAAGTAATGCTACCTATTCTATACCTCTTTCTGAGGACAGATACTTGGTTCTCGAAATCTCTTTCCAGACTATAGGAATTTGCTAGTTCCTTGTGAAAGGCCTGACATTCTGAGCAGGAAACGGAATAATTTTAAATTCAGAATTTACTCTTCTTTTCAGGTCTATAACTGGGGAGAAGTTTACCTCTCTTTCCTCCCGAAACTCTTGCCTCTAGAAATAGTCTCACAGATTTGATCTTAGGACCTCCACTGAAAACAAAGCTATTGCACAAAAGATAGCTAAACCACAGTAACACCATTGTGAAATCAAGATTAAATTTAAAAGTGTATCTGTGTTTACCTAGTGTTTTGTAGATTAAACAAAGTTTAAAATGGACTTGTATCCAAGTGTATGTTCAGCAAAGTTATGCATGCAGCTTTGTTTAAGCAATGAAAGGTGATGTTTTTCTGTGCTCCTTCTGATGTATCATCTCTATTCTATCATATGTATTGGGAAACAGTTTCATTTCTATAGTTACATTTTCTATTAATCAGTGCCTCCCACGGCAACTAAGCAACAAGTGATACCTTTATAAGTAAGTGGAAGGATTCGGTGTTTTAATAGCGAATTGAGCTGCCTGGGATGCGATACTGGGACTTGAGTGTCGCAGAAGGAACCAAGTTCCACATTCCTTGCTCGTCCGTGGCAGAGTCACCGCTGTGCAGCCGGGTGGCACTCCTCGCTGGGCGGCCTTCGGGACATTCTCTGTGTTCTTTTTCAGAAAGAAGAGAGAGAGAACATCATAATTCCCCTCTGCCCTTCAGCTGATCCTCAGCAAAACAGTTTGCAAGCAGAGTCGGACTCACTGTGGTTGTTAACACTTTTAACCATCAGTGTGACACAGAATCCAGTTCAGCTTCAGTTAAATCCTTGGCAACCTTCCCTGGACCTCTGATACATGTCAAACACACACATGCATAATTAAAAAAACAAAAAAATAAATAAAAATCAGATCTCTGCTACGTCCTTTGTCAGAAAATCATCACCGGCTCCATTTTGACAAGGCCTGCCAATGCGCTGCGGTATACACATGGGGGTTTTGTCCAACTGCTATACTAGCATTTTAACATGATTTCCTGTATCTCATCTCACAGCTATATTTAAACACAGAGGAAGCTTATTAACTGTTTACCGTGATAACTCTTAGATGCCATAATCTTCTGACAATTACAAAAATGCATTAAATGTAACTGAATGTCAAATTATATATAACTACTTAAGATTTCTTTAAAGGATGCCCTCTTTTTTCAACAATCTCAAGAAGTGGAAAACAGCAGAAACACACTAAAAAAATTCAAGGCTGGCCTGCAATGTGGCAGCACCTCATGCAGTAATGAAGAGGGGTTGCAAAAAAAAGCCATAAGCCTCCGCCGCATGAGCGAAGGAAATGTGCTGGCGGTAGTGTGATGGCAGGCTGGCAAACCTAGTCAAAAGGGGAAGAAAGTGCATCTGCTCTGTATTAATTCCGTGATTTTTTTAGGGTACCTCGGGAAGTGTTTGAGCGGTAAGACAACAGGGCGTGTGTACCTAACAGCTCGGTGACAGTTTTCACGCCAGCACGCGGAAGGCAGCGCAAGAGCCGAG
>NW_009617260.1:55207-82184 GCF_000690535.1 Cariama cristata | reverse complement strand
GGGGAGTCCAAGGAGAGAAGAATCCTCCTAACAGAAGCAAGGAGGAGGAAATGAATAGCGCGAGGATTTGTTAGCAAACATCGGTTCAGGGCTATTCACCGATTCCATGCAGAACTAGTTGTGCCACTTCAGTGTTTATTTATCCACTACAAGAGTCCCAGGCATGAAAACAGACACAGAAACTTATTGGCACGCAGGTATTCATCATCTGGCAGCAGAGGCATATGAAATCTCAAGTAGGAGCCGCAGTGCTGTACATAGCTCCTACCTTTGGTGTGAACAAACTCAGAATGCTACAGATGGGTTTTTAAGGCTTCAAAAGTCAACACTGTAATGTGTGGTTACAGGTCACTGGCCTTGGGAAGATGGGTAAAAAGATTCAGGAGCAAACAAACACATGCCGAGAACACATCTCCTGCAAGATTCATAGAACTACATTTATATCAAACTACGTCAGCATCAGAAATCTTGGGTCACATTTGCTTTCCTCCCTCACCCACTTTCAATATCATCTTTGCTTTTTTGGAAGAAAGTAATAATGTTGTGTATTTCTCTCTCAACCAGAAGGAGTCTGAGCATCTCTGTTGTTTTAACATTTTTGAATCAGTTTCATAAACAGAAGAAGTTAAGGCTAGTCAAGCACATTGATTTTCATATCCTTATCTGAATTCAACCTGTGTATGTTAAGCAATCACTCTGTTTTCAACTCTTGGAGATGCTGCCAGCCTTATAATCATCAGCCTTGCAGAGGTAAACACCACGAGAAGTCAAGAAAAGTCCATTTCTTGTTACAAAGGTTTCTGGAGGTTAAGCCTGGAACAGAATACAAGTGGAGTTTTTAATTGCAAGGCTAAGTATCTGAGACAGCTGTAGTGTTATACAGATATATAAGAAAATTGTTAGTTTATTATTGCTATCATTCTGAGTATAAAAATGAGCAGAGAGGGACTTTTTTCCCTTTGCTCTTTACTGCAGGTATTTTATACCAGAACTATTAGCTGTGCTGTTCAAAGATGAGAGTGACTTTAGCGTGGTGGTTGTAAAAAACTCTTGCATGGAAGCACAGATTTAGTGACTAATAGAGAAGGCCTTGGATGCACACGTCTGAGATGTATCGGTATTTGCATTAAGCGAGGATGAGAAGCAATGACTGAGCTTGTGCTAAGCTCCTCCACAGGGTGACTGTAAAAATATTTTTGAGAGAGCTCCAGGTATAGCTTATGCAAAAAATTAATCCAAGTACTCAAACCCAAGCAATCTACTTTTGATACAGATCGCATCATATTAGTGAGCTGGAGAGACAGAAAATTGAAAGTGAAGTGGCCCAAATCACCTCGGCTTTGGCATTTGGAGCTTTTGAGTGCCTTACTTTCACAAGAAGGTGCAGAATTAGTGCCTTCTGAATACCCTGTTAGCTTGAGAGTATTTGAAGGGGAGAGAAGCTTCCTGTATGTGAAAAATACCCTTAGGAACCAGCGCTAGATGTCATGCAAAGTGAATCTGGCAGAAATTATGAGGAGCAGAACAGAACTGCTAAGCAGGTTTGTGGTGGCTTAACAGGTGTCTCCTGCAGCAGCAAACCTTCAGTGCTGGGCAAATGGGAGCCCGCAGAGGACTGCAGGAAGAGGCAGAGTCAGCTTTGCGTAGGAACACCTCGTCCAAGGATATGATCCAAAGAAACAAGTTAAGTGGGTCCAGCTCTGCCTCCAACACAGCTCAGTGCATCGAGGTATTATTTGCTCTTGGCTACAGTCAGGCTGTGATGATCAATAACTTCTCTCCAAGGCCTTCAAATTCTCCCTGAAGGAAACCCTGGGGGTGACCGCGCTAAGTCACACCTGGTTTGCAAGCATTCATCTTCTTGTAGGGGAAAAATGAATGTCTAATTTTTTCAGTGAGGAAACATGTTTTGAATCTCAGTGTAATCTGACTCCCTAGATCAGGAGAGATAGTGCATGGTTTTTGAGACAGAAATATATCCTGTTCTTGAAGTGGTTGGGAGAAAGCAGCGATCTGCTTAGGAAAGCTGGAGAAATGGTAGAAGGGAAAAGAAAAATTACATGCATTAGTGGTTTATGCCTTCCAGACGTTTACAAACTCCGGGTAATGCAACTCAGAGGGAATTTTAGTCATTCCAAGGAGGCTGCATGATTTAAGAGGGCATAAGGGTTGCAGTTTGCTCTATGGTTTAACCCACAATAAAACTTCTATCAGCCAGTTGAATATCTGGAAGGAATTTGAGGTTGCATTTTTAGGAGCACAGGCATTAATAAAGCATTGCTTTATTGCTTCAGTGACCTATCACCTTAGTATTGTCTGGCCCTCTGCTGCTCATGGTATGGAGAGGTTAATGTGTAAAACATACCACAGCTTCAACAGGTTTTGGGAGAACAAAGACAGTCTTGCGGTTGTTGCACTTCTGATTTTTTTTTTACAGGCGACATTGCTCTTTCTTTCTGTTGCATGCTTTAAAGACCACCTACCCATTCCGTTCTCCCTTGCTGTCTGACTCTCTGCCTTCCAGAGAGAGTTAAAACCAAGACAGTGTGCAGCTGAAGGTCTTGTGGCTGTCATCAGACATCTAATTAAATTAAAACTCTATTACATGTCCCTTTAATAGTCTCCTATCTTTTTCATTCTGTGATATCTTCCAGTCCTTTTCCTAAATAGCTGATACATTAGAAAAGGTCCTAGAGCATTCCTCATTGTATTCCACTTGCAGAGGCCACTTTATTTTGTTGAATATATATTGCTAACCCAAGGTTGGGATAAGTTCTCTTAACGTTTTTCTTAATAACATGTACTTCATGTAACATTTTCCCTTTTCTATTCCGTTCCATTCCCTCCTTATATTTCCCGTATTTTTCACATTCCAAAATATTTTTCTACCTTGGTTTTTGAAATGTAAAGATAAGACATACATCAGTATCAAAAAAAAAATCCCTCAGTCTGTTTTGTGATGAACAACAGATGAGAATGGCAGCAGTGAAAAAAAACCATCAAGCATTCTCCTTCTTCTATCTTGAAGGACATTGAAAAAACGGAGGGAAAAATATTTGGAACTGGGATGAGAACTTCAGTCTTCTGAGGGTTTAATTTTTATCCTTATTTTATTAGGAAGGGGAAACAGAGGCAGAAGGACTTGCTCAAATGAGTCACTCATTCAGCCTAAACAGATGTGCTGGCATGATTCTGGCATCTTGCAGAAATACCAAGACCCATTTTGATTGTGAAATACTTGCTGAAGCACATTATCAGGGAGCCTCAAAGGGGTTTCATTTCAGAGCTAGTGGTTTGAGGCTGTTCTGATGTGAAGGAAAAGTAGATAATACCTCATATTTCAATCAGACCATGAGCAAGGACCCAGGACAATCAAATTCAGCTCCTTTGCTTTTTATGCCATACTTCACATCTTCATACAGCACTAGGGGAGAGTTTGAGCCAACGGGAACTGGAGCAAACTGGCGGTGTTGTAGCAATGACTGGGATTGAGAGTAACTGGACTTAGACTCAGGAACAAATTTCAACAGCTCTTTGTGATCCATGTACTGGGGAAATATCATCAGGATAATTTCATTCCTGTCACTTCAGGCGTGAAGTGATTTTAGTGATGATGGAAGTCTCCAAAGTGATGTACTCTTAGTTTGCTTCCTTCCTTCTGCCTGTCTCAGGACAGCTAACCAGAGCAATTGTCTTGCTGTTCAGGCTGTAATTTGGTTCATGATTGAAGTCCTCCCTCTCTCATGTGCTCTCATCGTCCTCAGCACGCTTTCCAAAGCAAATCTAACATACATAACCATAGGCAATTCCTAACCCTGAATTGCCAAGGAAAAACATGGAGCTACAGTGTCAGGTATCGAGGGTAGTTAAGCGGCTGATCACAGCTGCATTTGCAATACAGGCACCTTAGGAAGACAGAACAAAATGTATTCTACATGGCACCGAAAGGCAACATAAAACTTCAACATACACCAAAAGCTGCTTAGCAAAGGCAGCAGAGAAATCAATATAGGCTGCTAAATTAACTTCAGAAGCAGAGCGAGTGTTGGGTTGATGCCCCATAGTCACCTGTAGCTGCCTTGTAACTTCTGGAAGAGCTGTCATCTTCTTGCTGCTTCAGGTGTGCTGGATGGTGCTGCCCTCCTCCTGGGGAATGCAGTGTCAAAGGCACTGCCTTAGGAGCACTCTGAAAAGGCTTTTAGACCCTCCTTAGATAGCAGTCAGAGTCTGAATATATTTTATATCCTAGCAAGATCACACAGGAGAGAATATGTGCTCTTATGAATAAAAAATGAGGCATGCAGAGGGTAGTCTATAAGACTCATTTTAGCCAGTTGTTTTGATTTTCTTATGGGTAAGGTTGACGTTGTTATTTAAACAATCTGAAAATCAGCTTTTTTAATAGCTTTTTTTTAAAGGAGGGGGGGGGCAGGAATCTAAATTGCAGGTATTTTGATTGTGATTGTTTTCAGAAAAATGCCTTGCAAACATATTTCTGTAAAGAGCGCACAGGGCTTAGGCTGCTTCGACAGTAGCCAAAGCAAGCAGCAAAACATGTGCATGCCTCCAGACTGCTCCCAGGGTTTTGTTCCACTGCCAAAAGCTGAGAAGTAGACTCACAGCATGAGGCAGCAAACTTCCCTGGCTTTATGTGCTCGCACATGAGGTGGATTTAACATAAGAGACTGGTATGCTCCCCTCATTTCTTCCCTTCTATTTCTCCCTCAAGATCTTGGTTTAACAAGAGAATAATATGGAAGTAATTCCAGATCTAGTGATACTGAAGGCAGATGAAACAACTTTGCCAGTCTCAGCACATATTTATCAAAACATCTGTGCTTGTGAAGCCTTTGGAAAGACCAGTTTCAGTGTGTTTCATCAGATTGCTTCCATCTTGTGCCTGTGGATGGCCAGGTATTGGGAGATCTCTTAGACAGTCTGTGTGCTTCCTAAGGTGGTTCAGAATATAGGGTCGAGATGCCAGAAGGACATATGGTTTCTGCACAGGAGGAGCTGGATAGGTATGGGTGCTTTCCTTCATTTATCTTTCTGCCACTCAAGGAACTTGGGATGAGTTCTGTATCTGACTGATAGGGCATCATGCTCTAAGAAGCAGATGAACCTCATCATCACAGGGCAACCTTTCTTAACCTCCCTTTCAACTTGTCTGTCCCCCAAGATCCTCCTCACCTAATGGGAGTTAATTGCCTCCAGGGTAAGGAAATCAGCTATAATTCCTGGCTGCAAGGGTTTAATCTCTTAGATATCATCATTGGCATTGGGAGCCTCACAGCAATTAAAGGTAGTTAGCCACTGTTGGGTGAATATAAACCTGTGTGGGCAACAGTTAGAGTTTGTGGCTATTCTGTTACCCTAGAGGAGGTGAACTGCTGGGGACTGCTGTGCTTGCACCTTGAGCCCTTTTGCAACCCTCAGCACAGCTCTGACCTTCATGGACATTTTGAGGGATGCTGTTGTGAAGCAACTGTGAGGGTTCCCCTTACCAAATCCTGGCTCCCAATTCATGCAACAGCTGGAGATGTGGGCCTGGAGTCTACAGAGCATGTTTTCAGGATGACCCTTGAGAAGTCTGCCCAGTAGGTATGAGGTATGTTTGTCTGTTGGCAAACATAAAATCCCCAGATCTATATGGGTGGAAGTAGATCCTGTCAGAGAGAAATTTTGATGGCCCATGTGTGATTTTTCTTATATGCAGGTGTCAACTTTCATAAAGCCTATGGGTTCAGTTTCATATTAATGTGAAAGTTTTGCCCCCATTTATTTTGTATCACTTAGGGACAGCTGACTGGATCCTTAAAAGGTTGTCAGCCCTCATTAAATCAACCTTTAGGAATCATCTGGTAGAACCCTGGCATGAACTGGTTTTTGGAAAACTTCATTTGAATTGTCTTCTGCTCCTGTTTCACTTATACATTAAAACAAGCAGACAGTAACACTCTGTCATCTGCTGTCCATTGGTTAAGTGGGCCATAAGAGATACTGTTAGAAGATGAAGTGATTTCTGAGAGATTATTTGGGGAATGGCTTCTGTGGGTCCTTTGCCTATGCAGGAGCAACTTATGAAAGCAGGGGGCTGGCAAGAGGTTTGAGCTGGCTGGGGCCAGGGAGCTTGAGTGGGGACGTGAGGACCTTAGAATGAAGAGAGGAGAGTGTGGCTGCTCTCATGGCATGCTCCAGCCAGCCTAGGGGCAGGGGTCGGAAGGAGGGGGAAGAAACATAAAGATACCAATCACAAAGGACAAAGACGAGACCTGGCTGGTGTGTAGCCTTGAGAGCTGAGGGACACTCTGCTTTCTGCTTTCCAGAGCTGGCTGGCTTTGCCAGTAAGTCAGGTGAGATTTCAGTTTTCCATAAAAGTCAGAATAAGGTTATGTGGCCACTTTGAAAACTTTGCAAATGTAGCAACAACTGCAACTCCTGTAAAGCACGGATTATTTCCCCCTCCACATAATTCTCTGCTCCATCAGCAAAAGCATCAACAAGCAAGTTATCTGTTATCTCAGATTTCTCCATGCCTGATATTTTAGTCAGCTCTTGCTACTAACTGCTCAGTTTGTTGGGCAGAGCTTTTCAGAGTTGGGGCAAACAGGCAGAGTTTAGTCACCTTTGCTTTGGAGCTGTATCAGTAAGTCCTAAGCCTCTGAGCCAGATCGTCTCCAGTCTCTCCCTCCTTCTTCTGCTTCTGAAGAGAAGCCACAGATAGAGATCACAATCCAGTGCTAGAAGAAGTCATCTTCCTAACATGTTCGTGCATGTAGAGTATATCCCAGAAGAAAATGCATTTTCTAATCTGAACACTTTGCTTTGTGCATTGAGATCAGACCTTGAGCAATAGAAATTCACTGGCAGGCTTCCCCTCTGCTCTGTATAAACTCTGCATATCAAAAGTATCAAGGATGGGATTCATCTGTATAAAATTGATTTCTTAGAACTTGTGAAACCAGGTTTTATCCACAAGGCACTGCAGGTAAGCAGCATGGTTTAACTGTAGGATGGCATCACTGAAGGGCATTTCACTTGCTTAATGTCTAAACAGAGTCAGAAATGGGGAGAAACATCTTGAGTAACCAATGACAAAGTGGGGGTGCAGGCATCAAACAACTCCTTGGTTCTGTTTGATCAGCTTTGAAAGATACTATTTAAGATAAAAAATTTTCAGATACTCAAAGCTTATGTTTTTAAAAGATCTATTATAGTTAACGCTCAGAGTCGTTCTGTACTGCTACTATCGAAATAACCCTCCCATTTCCATGTTGCACCTGTATTTCCATGTGGTACTCAAAGGATAATTCTCTCTGTCATTGTCTATAGGCTCTCTCACTGTGCAGCGTTTTCAGGCTGACAGCTCTGGTGTGTCTGCTTCTGCCACGTGGCTATTTTCCCACTGAGAGCTGAGCTGGCACCAGCACTCGTATTTTGAATATCCACAAAGAGCTTTCAAACAGAAAGAAACTCCTGGATGGGGTGATGCTTTGTGGGTGACTCTGCCGCATCAGCCAAGGCAAACCTCTCTGCACCGATGTTAAACCAAGAGCCTGGTTGTCTCTGAGCTGCCAAGTTGTCACTGGTAGCTTGCAGAGCCCTTATCTCCCCTTTAAACCGATGGAAACCACAAAAACTTCGTTTCTTATATGGTAACTTCTTTAATTTCAAACTGTAAGGAACTGCCAAACTGAGTTGAATTATACACAAACATGCCGAGCCATCAAATCCCAGAGACTTTTATATTACCAATATATTTCAAATGCAAAGTCCTTACTATTTAATCTTCTTTCCTGCTGTGTGACATAACACTAGATACCTAATCGCATTCTCTGTTAGATTTGCTTTTTATTAAAATAGTGGTCTTATCTTAGTGCTCTGCTACTGCTGCTATATACACTTGTAAATTAAATCAGTGGAGATATACAGAGGTCCATATGCTGATATAAAACAAGAGAAAAGCAAAAATCATTCAGCACTGCATAATTGAGCACGCGGGGGGTTTTTTGTTTGCTTGCTTTGCCGAGTAAGCTACTCCTAGGGCTGGTTCTGATCACAGCATTTCAACCATGTAACCTTGAGGCACATAGCAACCAGTGGAAGTAAACTTCTTTAAAACTGGCATGAATCAGACCAGCATGAGCATGGAGAGCTGAATCATACTCTCTGTGTCTGCAGTCATGTCCACTAAAAGCAGATAAAAGGACTTTTTCAAAAAGAGATGAAGGATGAAAGAGATGTCATATGAGGAAAATGCAGTGATAATGATATCTGAGGAGGTTTCTTATTTGGTTTTTGAAGTGTAAAACATTAAGCTGGTTAGTGAGGGAATGGGATAGACAGAAGTATGCATTCTTGGGAGTTTATATTGATCCAGAAGAAAATGAAATTTAGGATGTGCTTGTATCAAAAGTGGCTTCAATGTTTAAAGCAGATCTAAGAGTCTATAGGTAACTTTGCATTCAGTCAAAGAAATAGATCAATTGACTGTTCCCCCATACACCCAAGAAACCCTTTTGGGTCTGTCTGTTTAAATGTATGAATTGAATGCTGCTTATTCACAGAATTGCTCTGAAGAACCTGAAGCCTTCAACAGCAATCAGTTATTTACAAAGGTAAGAAACAGCCATGACTCTCACTCACCGCATGTGTGCCCGTGTCTGGATGAGATGGGGGCGCAATTTTCAAATCTCATTCACCTGATGGATATGGAAGGGAAGCCATGGGAGGCGAGGACACCCCACCAGAAAGAAGCTGCCTTCTTGCTTTGAGTATCCAGGAAGTGTCTGTGGTGCAGATGTGACAGCGACAGCAAAACCTATTTCATGGTCCTGTCCCATGAAGAAGCTGTGAGCATCAGCAACCACACAAAAGAGCTAGTGGAGGGCTAGGGAGGAGAGGCTCTTGAAAATAACAACTGTCATCTATCCATCCTAGTAGAGTGTTGTACTTACTTGTGGATCCCACTGCCTAAACCTCATCAAAGTAAAAGCACAGCACTGCTATCTGCTGTTATTCTGGTTTCGTTTTTGTTTTTAAAATGTTTCCAGCATGTTGGCTTATGGTTCTGAAACTCTGCAATTCTTTGACGGAAGATGTTGGTTTAGTTTGTTAATCAGAGTCATGAATCCAAGTATCCATCTGACACAAAGGGCTTGTGTGAGTGGCTGTGATGAAGCACAAGAGGATTATTATAATCCCCATCACCAAGGGAACCAGCCTCAGCAAAGCTTCAACTCCTGCTCCCTCCTCAGGTCCCTAGCACCTGGTAGGACAACTTTGTTGGGGATGGAGGGGATCAGGATCTGTCCTGAGATGTCGCAAGTCTAGGGGCTGCTCTGCTTGCGGTGGGATTTTTTTTTCGAGAAAGATTAGCTTACTTTGTTTCCCACAATGAGATGAGATGAAAGACAAACCAATGCTTTATTTAGGCTGGAAAAAAAAAGAGTTCTCCACTACCAGAGAAGAGATGTTCAGAGTATCGTCTAAACACCAATACTGGTGACAAAAACTGCACTGCTTTTAAGACCTAGATCGATAAATGAGTGAGATACTAGTGCTAAGGATCTATAGTGACCCTAATGAGGGTTAATAGCTTTACAAGAGATACTAAGTCTGATTAGTGCTGAAGACAATTTCACTCTATGGATTTTGGGTCTGACCTACAATGTTGTCTTCTAGTAGAGCAGCAGTGTAACTACAGTGGTGTCACTCCTGATTTGCACTGCTGGAAGAGAAGAATGAAGCCAATGTAGTTTCAGGATATTTTCTGTAATACCTTATTCAGGTTTTATAGAACCCTACTGGTTTGTTCCCACTAAAACACTTTAAGATTTTCTAACATAAAGGGTTATTTGGAAGGCTAAGAGTATTCAGAAGGGAGGAGATGGTGAAGCAGCCAAAGATGAGTGACAAATTAATACAATTACTCAGCTTTGTACTATATCTCAGAGATATCCCTCTACATGTGCAGCGGATGCATCAGTATGCAGTAATAACGGTAATATAGCATCAATATAAACAGAGACGGACATCTAAACACCATCTGAGACCCATACTATTTCTAGATACACTGCATTGCTGCATCTGGCTCCGTGCTAGCAGAATGGGGCTTTCATGCTATTTTTACTCCAGACTTTCTTTTCATAGGACTTCTGTTTGACTTCCCACTGCCTCTCCCTCCTCCTCTTGGCCTCTGACTGCTCTCCACATGCACTTGGGCATGACAGTGAACATGCAAAAATCACATCAGCAGGCCAGTCACAGAAGGAGAGAGAATGTAACCCCTTTGTTTTACAAATGCACAGTTACTTCTCTGGTTGCTCCATGCAACGGTTCCTCCTGGCTGAAGGACTTGATTTGGCTATTTCAATCTGCTGAAATTACTGCTGCTAAAATAACCTTCCAGACTTCTTGTTCTGGCCCTGTCTTTGGACTCTCTCAGTGGAGCAAACCTCTCAATCACAGCAAAAATATTTTCCTTTAAAGGCTAATATACCTTGGCATGTTCAATCCATTCTCCTATCCCAGTCTTACCCACTTAACTCTTATCCACTGCTCCTCTATTGAAGTTTGGAATAACAGCTATTTGTTTCACTTTGGGTCGGTTACCCAAGTTTTTAAGGGACAATTTAAAGTGAAATATGCCCTTCTCCAGGAGCAGAGGTGTGGCAGTGGTTTCCATCGCTCATCTGTGTCTTTGCACAAACGTTCACTGTGCAAGGACTCCATTGTGGAGGCAGGTAACTTATAGAAAAATCTATGAACAAGGCCCATGGTTGCTGTCTTCCATCTTCCACATTGGTAATGAAAACTAAAATTGGAGAGGGGTTCTAAGAGCCAGATGCACTGGTTATTTGACCAAGCAATGCTTTGTTATGCTGTGAGATTTCTTAGCTGGGAGATAAACCCCGTAAATAACCATCCAAGAATCCACGAGCATGAGTATTTTCCTCCCATAATAGATGGTTAGCAGAGGGATCCCAGTGAGATAATCTTTACTACTTTACGGTGGAGTTTTGTTCTACTTTCCAACTGTACAAATCCTGCACAGTCTACATTTGGGAGGGTGCAAAATGTTGTTCAAAACTATTTTTTGCTTTCCTCCTCTCCTTGACAACAGTGTGAACATGGCATTGCACTCCTAAGAGGTTCTGCAAAGAGTGTCACTTCCGCTTTAAGACGTTTCTAGGGAGAAGTTTCCACTATTCGTATTTATGCAAAACTAACATAAGAAAATTAGTACTGTACTTTATTCCCAGAATGAAAACTTTAGAAAGTGTTTTTAATAATTTTTTGTCTTACTGACTGGCTTGCCCTATGGTGCAGCAAGCAGTAGTTAGGAGCAACTTGCCAATGAAATATTTCACTTTGAGGGAACCTGGGATTCAATATATAAGCATAAGTCCATCTGTGGTGGACTATTTTTAATAACCCTGGATCTGCAAGAATATGTTTAATTAAAACCAAAATGAAGTTTCTATTGCTTACTTTCAGGCCTCTCTTTCTCAAAGAAGCTCTGTGTAAATGTTCTTATGAAATACGATGAGACTGAATGATTTCAGGTCAGAATACCAAGCCAAAATTGGAGTTTTTCCAAATATATTCTAAACAAAATGCAGAACTAAATATTTTACGTTTACTGTGATTCTCAGTAATCTCAGTAATTTATGTACCAGCTTCTTCACAAATTGTTTTGAGGTAAACATTCATGGCCAAAAGCAAAGTTGTAGGTCAAAAATACCAGTGAATACTGGATGCAACATGCAATAGCATGAGACAGGTATGCTTACACATAGTTTTTCCCGTAATAAAAATGAGCACTGTTCTGATCCATACCTTAGTGGCTTTGATAATCACATTCAGATAGCAATTCTGTGAAAGTCTTGTAACATCTGGGTAGCCCCGTTTGTCCATTACAGATGCTGTTTCCTCTCGCTTGTGTTTTTGTGCACTCTAACAAGGACACTGCAAATACTCAAGCCTTGGAAGTAAATCTTTTTCTTTGGGATTAAAATAAACACCATTCAGTCACAACAGCTTTAACTTGTGTTCCTGTTTGTTTTGTCTCTTGCTTAAAATAATAATAATAATAAAAAACATATTGTCTTGGTTAGGCATTTCCTGAGTCAGTACTAAACTAAACACAGAAATAACTTTCTGTAGGCAGCCAGAGTTATTAGAAACCCAGAGGTGTCCCTATACTAGGTGCAAAATGTACTCAGTTAAATGTATATTGCCTTTAGAGCACTCCCAGCCTGACTGGAAGCACATATGCTAGATAGGACTTTAGAGAGGTGTTTATAATTTAATCACTGATAAAACTGCAACCACACTTCTGTATCAGATTTCCAAATCATGTCAGGTTCATTCAACAGTGTAATTCAAAGACCTTCTAGGCTTTGATGGGTGTGCAGTTTATAGGAAGTGAGAGCTGCATTAATATTGTCAATGGATACTTTTGTGTGGGCCACACGGTACAGAAACTTCTAAAGCTTCTTCTTGGCTGAGATCTGATCTTACAGTACCCTCACACTTTTACAAGACTGACTTTGCTCTCCAGTGGATATCTATGTTGATTTTTGACAATAATTTACAAGAATCCCGCTACTCACATTTTTATTAATCTTTTGTTCTATCCTTCCTCATCCTGATGTCCTGATTAGAATTTGCTGGTTGGTGATTATTTGAGAGAGATTGATCTACACTTTGCTGCAAGCATTACAACTAGACCAAATTTTCATTGCAGATCAAATTTTTATTTTACAGCTTTGATCTAGAACTGTGACGATGAGGTGCAGTGATGACACAGTGAGATGTTGTGATGCTATATGGCTGCCAGAAGGACTAATGTATTCATGGGGTCCTCCAAACAGACATACAAATTATAAGTGAAGTTCAGCAACTGGAAGAGATTCTGAATTCACACGTTTCATCATGTATCCCTACAGACTGAATGATTGCAAGAGATTTCCTGGTTGATGTAGGGTGAGTTGATTGGCACGAGCGGAATGTCCATGTTAGAAGAAGAAACAGCATCTTGATGTTATATTGACTTTTTAAGTGGGTTTTCAAAGAAACAAGTTCTTCTTTAGATCAGTTGATGGAAATTGTATACAGCTTGGCTGACATGCAAACAGCTCTGCACAGTCCTATAGGGATAAGCAGGAAAACAGAGCTGGAAATTTTTGGCCTTTTTGGTAGAGTAGATTTACTGGGCTGTTGTAGCAATATTTTCTGAAATGTTCCATTTTGGCATCCATTTGCCTACTTACTGAAAGAAAAGATTAGATAATAAAATAATTACAGTATTCTGTAAATATTTGAAGATAGACAAGTCCTCCGAGAGAATCTTTGACTTTTTTAGAAAACAGGACAATGACCTTTCCCTGGAAGGGATAGTGAGGCCCAGGGAGGCATGAGATTGGACTGGAAAAGCTGGATGATAGGTTTTCTGTTTCTTCAGTGCTTTCATTATTTTCTGTCTCTCTTTTCCTCCCCTTTTTTTGTTTGTTTTTTTTTTTTTCTTTTTTCTTTCCCCCCTCCTCTTTTTAGACCACAAACTCTCCTGAGCAGCAAGTGTCTTGCATGTTCTCAGGTTTGCTGGAAATCCAGAGGACCACTGTAATGCAAGTAATGTAAAGCAACATTTGGTCCGTGTTCCTGCATGAAGAGATTGAAAATGAAAAGGAAGACATTAGGCTGGGGAAAGCATCAACAAGCATCAGATGAAGTTATCATCCAGCTTGGCTGTTAGCCAAGTTGCTGCAAGCCTTGTTGGAGTCTGCCTTATGAAATGCCACTTCCAGCAAAGTCAGAACCTTCCTGTGAACACAGTGGGACTGGAAATGAGAAAGCTTTTAACCATCAGGGAGATTGGCTTTTGGAAGAGCCTCTTACCAGGATTCACTGAAGCATACAGCCATGTTTTGAGGTAATTTTTTTTTTTTTTTTTTCAGACCATGATAAGATGAGGTACCTAAAGTATAAATGGACCAGGCACAGTGTCCAAAGAGGTCCTATCCTGTCCATTGTTCGTACCACATTCTGCATATTTGAGTAGGAAAACAAAATATTTCCAAGCACTAAAGCTCTAGTTTTAAGTTCTGAACAACACTTGAGTTCAGCACCTTTATCCAAATCTATCCCAAATAGAGGGAGCTTAACTGCTGCATACAGAACCCACTGGAAGTGTACTGGAGTAATTTGTTTCCTTTCATTCTTTGCAGACACATTCCTAAGCTATAACAAGTGAATAGGATAATTTTTTTAAAATGCCTTTTCTTCCTTCTCTCTTTATATTGCCTTTGGCAATTTTAAGCCTTCAAAGACAGCTACAGTTTCTTAACAGATTTCCTGACAGTTTGCACTACTGAAGTAAGACTTTAATTGAGCACACTAGTGTCCAAATATGATACCCTGTGCAGCTGATTGATTAATTTTTAACTACTCTGAATACCTTAGGTAAAGTATACATACTGGAAATACACAGGCATTTTTCATTTAGGTCTTTTCCCAATGTGACCTCATCTGTTCTACTGTGATAAAGAGGAAGAGGGTAAACAGACATCCTAAATCTGGACAGTGAATTTCATGCTGGTCAGAACAAGATTTCATTTTTTTTTTCCCACAGTCCCAAGGATTAGAATCAGCCCCCCCAAAAAATTATAGCTAAAAATCTTTCTATTAAAGAAGCCATTTTATCAAAAACTGGAAGAGAATAAGTTTTGCTTATAGCTACAATAAGATTTGTTTAATTTAGAAGAGAATCTTGAAACTGAATCTTCTGTATCAAGCACAAAGACATGGAGTCAGACCCCTTTCAAATTCTGCCAATGCTGCTGTTCCAGTTTGCTGATCTTACCCACCCACCAAGTTCATTACTCTGACTTGTCTCTCTCTCCTGAAAGTTTTCATGAGAATTGTTGAAAGGTTTCATTTTTGTTCCACTGTGGAATGAAAATCAAGTGTCAAAATCATGACGCCTGGGGCTTTGGGGTTCTCTCTTCTCTTTAATGGAATGAGATTGCTGTTTTTAGTCTGCCTCCACGTACTGAAATGACTTCTCAATTTAAGATGCCATTACTGAGAGGAAGACAACTGTAGTTTGGGTATCAGTTCCCTGGGATCTGCAACCTGCCTGGCAAGGAAACATCGTCAGGTAGGCTTTACCTCATTTAAATGCCATTATTCCAAGGACTTGTTCAATCTATGTACCCTGAAATGGGAGAGACACCATAGAGAATGGAAAGACGGATGGCAGGCTTGGATAAAAGCCCTGGTTAGATCCTCTATATTAGATTGTCATGCTTTTCCTGGCCCAGATGTTAACATCTAACACATTTTTAATACTATTGCCTGTTGAGATCCTATTAGAAAATGATTCAGAGTCTGGAAAGTTAGTTGGGAAAAAAAAAGTTAATTCCCTAAAAATAATACAGTCATTATGTGTACACACAATTCAATATGTAACTTGCGTTTTTTTTATGGCGTCTCTACCATCCTGTAGACCAGCTTTTTAAAATTGCAGACACGTTCATTATAAAGTAAATGCCTAATGCAAGTGATTCTCAGAACAGTTTGTAATTTAAATTCCTATTGGAAATAAGAGTAATGACCCGCAATATCTCATTAGTGGCCTCGCAAATATTCATTATTTTTCCCTTTCTCCTGTTTTTAGTCCCCTTGCTAAAAGACAGGGTAGTTTAAAAGTTTAGGCTACCTTTAGAGCTATCCATCTCTAACGACCCATGAAAATGAACATTTGGTTCCTGAATGAGGAAATCATCATTCCCTGGTATTTTCAAGGGGATAAGTGTGTTCACTTCACAATCCATGAGGAAGCTAGATATTCCAGATAATTTTAAGGAATTATTTTGTATTTATGCCCAGGAGGGTTTTTTTAGTTATTCTAAAGTATCAAATTAAATACTGAGAAGGCCAAGAAGTCCCTGAAAAGATGGATATGGACATTTGGGATTTTGAACCCAGGTTGTTCCTAACGATACCCTGGATGCTGCTACACTACTGAAGGTTTATCTGGATCCCCATTGCTTGGAGATGCACGAGGAGTGGGTACCTACCCTCTCTATGCCTTATGCCAGCTTTCCCTTGCAGCGCAACTGACTAAGCATCAAATGGCACTCGGCAATTGATGTGCTTCAACACAGCCCATCTCCTCTGGTTTCTCTGTTGGATGAAGACTTAGCATCTGTCATGCAGATGATCCTTGGATTGCTGGGGAAAATGACGCAGGAGAGAGGCAACACGGGGTTGAAGTGAGTTTCTGTGTTACTTAGTCCCAGGAGCAGGAATTAATAGCGCTTGCTCTGGAATGGTGTTATCCTTAAAAAAAATTTTCAACTTTAAAAGCATGCTGCCTTGTTCACCTGGCTCTCATATTGCCCTGAAGTCCCCAGTCCCTCAACACCACTCTCCTTTACAGTGGCTCATGTGGCAGCATTTGCTGTTGGTGGGGAAACACAAAAGTGCTCTCTTCACCAAAGCCCTTGTAGCAAAAATTCTGTGGGATTAAACCTCCTGTACGCCACATGGCTTGAGCATGCTTTGCTGTAGGGTGTTTTCAGAGGAAAAATGAGTGCAAAAAATCTTATTTATATTTAGTTTCTCTCTACCCCAGTGGTTTTCCTTCTCACTAGCAACCGAGACTTGGAGATTGTCAGTGTACTGGTGATTGCTAGTAGGGGCAGACCTCAGTGCAAACCTCTTTAGAACATAAATTAAAAGATTGCTTGCTTGTAGAAGTCTCTCATAAGTGCTTACCACAGGTTAAGTTTGACTGACTACTTTCTATGTATGCAAAGGGATTATTTTGGCAACATATGCATGAAACCAAACCTGGTAAAAAGCTTGAAAGCATTACCTATTGTTGGAATTTGGGTTATTCGGTACAATCATTAGATCACACTCAATGATTCTGTAAAAATTGATTTTTCCATCCTAAGGTCAATTCACTTTTATCGAATTGCTTCAAGCGGGTTTCTCTAAATCACAATGCTTCTCTGTGAGCCACCAGCACCATGGCTATTACCTGGTTTGCTGATGTTACATTAGGTCATCTAAGAATCAGGTTTGACTGAGTTTCGATTGATCCATGTTGAATTTCTTTTAAAAGCAACTAGTCAGGAATGTTCTTTATCAGTTCTTTGATCTGCTTTCTTGTCTAAGCTCTGAGACCACTTCTCTCTGACTGGTGAGTCTATATTGGAAGCATCTTCTCTCTGTGCTGGAAGACAGCTGCTCTCAGCCTGGTGTTATGTCTACCTCTCAACACAGAGAAACAAAAGCTCAATCCTCAGTTTCTCATAACTTGCATGCACTAGGTTGTTTTCTCTTTGAAAGTTTTAGCTCCATTGTTATTCAGATCTACTTAACACACCCATTGGCTTGCTTCCTCCTCGTGTAGCGTGTACTCTGGTCTGTCAGTCGTTTAGCTTTGCCCATCAGGTTCATGTCAGACGCGATGTTAACCGCCTATTCCAAATTCCACTTTAAAACAATATCATTCTCACTTTGTTCACTATAAACTGACTACACAGTACCACCTGCTGATGGACCAGCATCACGAACCTGGCTCTTATTACTGATTTTTCAAAGGCAGAGTTGTCTCTGACAGCCTTGCTTCTTAGGAAGAGGCCCTATGTAAGAGGTAGGAATGCTCTCGTGTTCGTGTAGTGCTTTAGACTCCGTCATCTGCTACCACTTAGCAGAAGGATAACGCTGTGTCAGAAGGAGACTTGCGCTTTAGAAGAAAGAGTGAATAGTCTCCATTTTTCAGAGCTTAAAAGGGCATTAAAAAAATTAGAGTGTAAGCCAGTAGGCCTAAGGCTATTCTGATTTACATCAGAATCTGTGTAGCCCCTGTATGGTTTATAAAGGCTAGTAATCATCTACATCTAATTCTGTCACCCATCCCAAAGTTCGGGAATGAAGTATCTGAATATCAAGGTCATTATATTCCATTAGTCTTCATTAACATGAGAGCTGGTCTTGGTCTGATCTCTTATTTCAAAAGCTTTTACCACTGAGGCACTAAAACCCTTGTCCTCCCCAAAATTCAGGAAACAAACTTGTGTAATCTCAAATTAGGAAGCAGGCTTGTGCCTTTACCTTGTGAGCAATACAGTGAAATATTGATTAGAGTTTTTCAGTTGTTGATTATGAATCAGTCACTCACCCTAAGAAAGTTCCAGTAACTTCTGGCCCAATAACAGTTTGCAGAATCTGCCCCTTTCTAGGGAACAAAATCAGCATAATCACAGCCAGATAAATGTCAAAGAGAAACAGTGCAAAGCCAAGAAAAAGAGACGACAGAGCCAGAACTTGGTATTTTGCAAATCCAGATTCTCATCTCCTTCAATTATCTATAAGGCAATTAAGAACAGTTTATCCTATGTCCAACATTGCCACTTTCAAGAACTTCCTTTCTCCCCAATTTGCATGGTTTTCTCTCTCTCTCTCTCTCTTTTTTTATTTTTCCTTCCTTTTTCTTCTTTTAAGATGTGAAATATTCCGGTGCATGGGTTTTGGTTTAGGAAGGCTTGCTTTTTTCTTTTCATTTCATCAAGACAGAGTTCCATTTGTTCAGCATCTGCACAGGACAACATCTGGAGCCTCAGGAAATTCAGCTGCTCTGTGTATGACGCTTAAATGAAATTACTTTTTCATGCACTTCAGAAGAGTATCAAGAGCATCTCTCTGACCAAACAGGGCCTTTTGTTCTCCTCCAGCAAGTGTTTCTCATTAAAAATGTCATCTCCCTAACAAATTGCTTCATTGCCTTTGCAGCTGGGGTTATTGTTTTCATGGTTTTGTACTTGTGTGATACTTTAAGGGAACAGAAAGCTAGGAGAAGTGGGGTTTGGTTTCTTCTCTATTTGCCCTGTGCATGCCATGCTTTGATTTCGTACCTTTGGGGTGGAGTGCTACCTATTTACCTCTTTACCCTCTGGATTTGCACAGCAGTCGGGCTGCCCACGTGAGGCTGCCAGCTCAGTCCATAGGCAACACAGGCAGTGGCGCGTGCCTGCAGCAGCCATGGCGTGAGACTGTCCGTGCTCCTACCAAAAACTGCTGAGCTGCTCTCTGATGACCCCATCTCAGCTCTCTCGAGGTTGTTGTGCTTGCACAGGGATGGAGGGTGAGAGCAAGGTCAAAGCAAAGTGAGAAATGTCCATTTAAAGCTGGAATATGAAGGATGGTTTTTAAATGAGACAAATCTGTTTCTTTCATAACAAACACGAAAGCTGGAATATGAAGGATGGTTTTTAAACGAGGCAAATCCATTTCTTTCATAACAAACACAAGGTTTTATATTTTCTCCAGTTTTTCTTCCTGAGGACAGCATGCAGGACAGTTGGGTCTGCAAGAAAACCTAAATTACCCTTGGGGACTTAGCAAGTTTGCTGTAACTTTTCATGAAAAGTCTAACCAGAAATAAAACTAAGAGAATGAGCTGGAGAAGTTCAAAGGGAGACAATGTCAGTCTGTGCCTACTGCAGGAGGCTCTAACTGCTCAGAGTATGTGCAGTTCCTTACCATAGTGAGCAACCCTGCAATAATCGTCACCAAGCAGCATAAAACGGGAGGGGCTGTATCATTTCAGTGAAGAACTGCTTAGAACATGTCAAAACTTCAAAATATATTTTGCAGGGAGGATATTATATCAACTCTAAACATAAAAACCTTACTTTTTTCTCACCTTTCACTCTTCAACCAGGATTGCCTCCTTTGTGCATTTTGAAAAGACTTTTTATATTTTTCCCTACTCGAAGAGAGATATATGCCAAAATCATAAAATCACAGAATATTTCAGGTTGGAAAAGACCTCTAGAGGTCATCTAGACAAACTCTCACTCAAAGTATGGTCAGCTTTGAAGTCTAATTTCAAATGGCAAGTTAAAGATAATCTAAAGGCTGCATCTCACTTGTGCAAGTGTTCGCTGCGTGGTAACACACCATCTGCTTAACCTGATATCTCTTTTTTGTAGGTGACTACAAATTACTCCTTAATAATTTCACCAACCATATAAACTTGCTGGGCAAGCAATTTATACACTTTATTATTGCCTGTTTTCACAGTTCTAGTGCTAGTCCCATAGTATTTACACTTTTTCTTAAAGTGTTGATTCCTGGAGTCATGTATTTTCCTGAGAATGTAGGTTTTCAATTTTTCAAATGGCAGGAGCTACAGAGAAATGTTGAAAGACTCATGCTTAAAGAATCATAAATGAGAATGTAAGTAATATCCCCTCAGTTTTATAATTCTTCACAAATCTTCTTGTTATTTAGACATTCTGATGTTTAGAGCTTGAGTTTATAATTCCAATTTATCCTTCATTTAAAAAAAAGATTAAGAATAGTTGCAAACCATTTTTTTTTCCCTGTTTTGGTGAGTGGTTTCTTAATGAGGTGGCTTTCTAGGTTTGTTTCTCTATTTCATCTGGGATACCAGCAGCCACTTAATGCACAAACAACAACAGTTACCTTTGGTTGTCTCAGGCACAACTGATTTTACCGTGTTACCTCTCATCCTCCTCCCATTCCACTTCCACCCAATGAAAAAAGTTTCTCTGTGTTAAATATAGCACCAGTTGGTTGTGGCAGCTCCGTTTCAGGCTGTAGCAGAAACTTTGGGCACCACGCTGTGGAAAATAAGTATGTAGCAGTTGTAAATATACATGTATATTTATATGTATAAAATGGTGCTAGAACCCACAGTCTGTAATTTGTGGGTGACCTTTAACTACATGAAGATAAATGGTTACAAATGAGGACCTCTGGTCTTGGCTGTTGTAACCTATTTTCTTACTCCTGTTAGTAAATCAAAAAACATGTATATCCATGGTGTTTTTTTAGTGTAACATTTGGCTTAGATTTAAGCTGGGATAACCGAACAAAGTGGAAAACCAAACAAATGAATATGATTATCCTGCAGTATTTCATTTCATGGAATCAGGTTCTGAAATAAGCGAAGCGTGTGGGATACTTTAAGGTCTGTAAGACAGACACATGCTATTCCCATAATGAAATCTACTCCCTGAATTAAGTCTTCGTGCTATTAGGAGCTTTTTCTTCTGTTTATTTTGCTACAAGATTGCATTTTTGCTGGAGCCAAGCAGCATGTTAAACTTCTGATTTTCAGAGGTCCTTGCATGATGAGGCTGGCGAGACGAAGCCGTCTTCTTGAAGCACCAAGGGGGTTTGGTGCCTTGATCAGAGGGCAAGCTCAGTCTCCAAGATCCAGGGTGTTCTAGGATATTTGGGTTTGAAGTGCACCAAATAAGGATTATTTGTGATGGGGATGTGCACAGCAATTCAGGACTGGGATAGAACCCACCTTAATTTCAGTGTGTTAATTTCTCTGTGGCAGTCTCTGATTGCTACTAAGCTGTGGCCCATTTGCCTTTTGCTTTGACGTAAAGATATTCTTGTCACAACAGAGAGTGAATGTTGGGCTTCACAAATTACTCAGCCTATTACCCATTTGTTTTAAGATTTTCCTGAACAGAGGGAGAAAAATGAAAAACCCCAACCAAAAGTAAAAACCCTGCTAGCCCATCTGTATGTGGCTTTCCTTTCTTTCATCTCTCTTTCATCCTTTCTCCACCTCCACTAAACCTCATTTAAAATCTCTGCTTCATCATCTGGGCTATACCATACACACTCAATCTCAAGGTGAGCCATTGATTTCCTTTTTCCTTAGAGTACTTGCCCCAGTCAAATCCCTGCCACGTTTTATCTCCTTCTTACCAGTCTGACATTTAAGGTTTTGTGGTTTGTTCCCATAAGCTCAGGAATGCTCAGGAATTGCACGAGTCTCCTGACCTGTGTGCAGGAGTCCCATATGCAGGTCTCCAATATGTATGCAGCTAACAGACTTTATAGGCTCCTCAATTCTGGGTGCTGCTCAGCACCTACCCATCCTTTCTGCTTTCACTCTTACAAAGTAAGTTCTTCATCAGGGTTTCTTCACCAGAGCGATAGCCCTGCCCAGAGCTCAGTGGCTGCATAGAGCCCTTCAGCTAGCTACAGCATCTGGAATTTACTGATGACTGAATTTATCAGCTCAGTTTCCCTATAAAGACAATAAGGATCAAGAAGGAAGAATAAAAATAACGATGTGTTCCAAATTAGCCTCACACAGGAGCCCTGGCTTGGTGGATAGCCATGGGTCTGGCACCTCTTTTAGTGCCTGCAAGACTGGAAACCTTATTTGAGAAAGCATCTTCCTGAGAGGCAACATCACAGGGGAAAAGGAGAACACTGCTGGCATCTTAGAAGAAGTACATAGGGAGTGAGACAGGATTGCTAATGGCAACAGGATTTTAATTTGGTTACAGCTATATAAACAATTGCAAACCGTGCCAAGACAGCCAGTAAAGCTTTGGGGAAAAAAATAGCCAAAAGCATTGGTGGTTTCTAAGATGCCTAGAAAGATATGTCTCTTTTGAATCGGGGAGAATGGGAAGGGAAAGACCATTATGAACATGAGCCTTAGGGTTTTTACTCTTGAGAAGAAACAAGCCTAAGGGGCTAGATTTGAGTTCCTTTGGGCCCAGAGGGGTGATATCATGCTTGGAAAAAACCTGAGAGTGCAGCACTGAGGTCAGAAGTGGGGCTGAGGCAGAAAAAGGCCTGTAGCAAGGACCTGTGATACACTCCAGATCACTTTGTGTTAGTGCTGCCCTTAGCACTGATTACCGTTCTGCCTTTCTGCAAATCCTCATGTACTGCATTAAACCTATGGGCTCTATACACAGCTATGATACAGAAATTAATCTTCGCAAATAGTTCCCTTGTCTGTACACTCCCTGGTTTCACTTCATCTCCCATACAGGTTTAAGGAACTGCAGCTCCACAACCTCCTGAAATATTTCCCATCAGTACTTTCCTTGTTCTTATAGTGAGCTTCCTGATGGTTTATCCTTCTGCTTATCACAGTGCTATAATATCTGAGTACTTCCCATGAGGAAAAAAAAATAAATAGTCAGCAAAACCAAGCTTGGGATATCTCTGGTTCTTGTCTTCTTTATGGTTAAAAAGAACTCTTCCCTTCAGATGTGGAGGGATGGTGATGCTATGAATGTCATCCTGCTTATGATGGAAAAGGGGAATGGTTTTCATTGTTTCCCAAAGGTGCTCTAACTGGATTTGTCTCATTTCCTCTGCAACTTGGTTCCACAGCTGCATCTCTTCAGCCAGGAGACTTTGTCTCCGGCTTTTGCACTTTTTGTTCTGGAGTTTGTGATCTGCACTGTCATGGAGAAGTATAACTATTCAGCCTGTGTACAGATGGAGAGGAGGTTTGCAGTGTACCAGGCACTGTACTAATTACTCTGAAGATTAGCTCTGAGGACCTCAATTAGGAAGAGAGACAGGCTAAGAGCAGGTGGAAATCATGGGCTGGTTTGTTGTGGGTGAAGTCAGGCAAAGGAGCAAGTCACAGGCTTTCAGTTTGTATTTGCTTTGAGATACTGTGTCTGAATCGTGGACACTGTACACAGCTCCAATACAGACACATCTGGGGATTGCAGGTGTCTTTGCTCTCAGTTACTGAAGTTGTGTCATTTCTATTCCTTTATTTTTAATATACCTTTCTTGTGTAAGATTCATTATTCTGGCTTCTATACCTAAATCCTGCTCCCTGAAGAGGTGGGAAATCTCATTTCCAGGAATTTTTGGCTGGCTCAGTAAACTCTTAAGAGGTCACCAAGATTAAGGATGACTTTCTGCTCCTACCTCCTCCCTTTCATGCCCTTTTACTAAACCCTGCGTTCAGGCAAACGAGGTGCTCACATTCAGCTGGAACCCCCTGGGACCGACACTGACCTTCATTGTGGATGTAGTTTACGTCATTCCCCTTTGTGGCTTCAGCACTCTTCCCTGCTCTCATGAACCAGTTCCTTCTGATTTACATCCGTGTGAGGCAGCTAAACTGGTTTCACAGAGTTGCTTATTAAAAACTACCTCCATTATGCTCAGTTTCCTTCTGCTGCCACCCCTTTGCCCATCTGTGAATACAAGAGTGATTGTGCCTTCCCTGCCCTCCAAGCCCTGGCTCCAGCAGTCCATCCCCAGCTGACCCTGTCCCATCTCCACACTGCCTGGCTCAACCTCATAGCTGGTTACTAGTTCTTGGCAGCACACCTTGTTCTGAGAGGTGTTTCGGTTACTGATGGGTGAGTGACTTGATTCAGAGTTTGGTTTGGCTGAGCTCCCGTAAATTGTAATGCTTGACTGTAGGTTATCCAAACTATCTGGGCCTCTTGAGACTCTGAATTGGCCTGGAAGATCCCAGCTGCTTTCCCTGCATTCCCTGATCCCAGAGAAGCTGCAAATAGCATGGCAACAGGCTCTTGCATGAGAGGTCAGCATTTCTGCTTCTCGTTTCAGTTGGATCCTGCAAAATGAGTGAGCAAGCAAACAAGCCCATTAGACCCAGCTACTTAGCCAGGTGGGAGCATGATGGGGCTGTAAGGAGCTCTCTGGTTCCTTATACTTGAGATGTGCATTGCCAGGACCTGTAGGTTGGCATTTGACAGAGCGGGGACTGGAGAGACCGTCTATTGGCACAACATTGGATTTGGCAGCTCAGTGCACTAATCTAGGGGTAAGTCTGGGTGGAGGGATGCTGTACCACAAAAAGTGGCCAATGAAGCTGGCTTTGTTCAGAAAAAAATAACCCAATAGAGGAAGTTGTGACTGTCTTCAGATTAAAGAGTGTATTTTTGCTTGAAAATACAACCCCTCATAACTGTGTGTGTATGAACATCTGTAGTGTCACGGCTAATGCAACATCCTGCCTGTAGGGAGAATAGGAGATTTGGACGTGAGCAGACTGAGCAGTCCCTTGGCAGAGCCTCACAGGTTCCAGCATGTAGTAGTTCAGTGACTTTCAAGCCAAAAATCTTGTCCAGATCATTGTATTTAACAACCACTGATGAACCTATCCTCCCAGACTTTGTCTATACAGTTTTTAAACACATTAACACTGGCAATTTATAATTACTAAGGCAGGAAGACTGATGGAGAGAGAGAGAAAATCCAGCCTTTTACAAATCTCTGTAAAGATCCAACTGTTTAAAAAAAAAAAAAATAAATAAAGAAGTAAGAAGTCAAAGATTTGGATAGGTTCTTCAGTAGAATAAACCACTTATTCCTGTAACTGCAGTTGTGGATGGATTCCCTACAGAGCTTGGGGATGGGATAGAGCTTATACCTGCACTGCCAAGTTTGTGAAACAAAGAAAACAGTCCTCTGACCTGATGATGTCATTTATTTTCACTCACCTTTGAATTAATTTTTCTTATCTCAGCCCAAAAGTGCTGGATAAACACAACCATTTTGCCAAACATGGACATAAAATGGGAGAGGGAAAAAACCCTACATTCTCGTTACATTATAGCATGTTCTTCAGAGTAATTTGCAATGTCCGGGAGTTTTTGCTTTACATACTGTAACACTCCTCCTCTCCAGCTTTATTCTGGTGCACAGCCCTTCCTGCCCACACGGTATTACGCTTCATGCAGACGTCATGAAGATATTGCTAAATCACAGCTGTCTTGCCAAACAACTGGCTCTTCCTCTTGCCAGTTTTGTTCAGCCTCTGAAAAGCTACAGGACTTGTGCTGGGCCTCATTCAAACTTAAATCATGTGCTCAGTTATAAACACAAAATAAAATGCAGGACACTAACAAAGCAGTTAGGTTTTGATTAATTCTGTGAAAGGGTTAATGGGTTTCTTGTTTTTTCTTCTTTTTTTTTCTTTTTTTTTTTTTCCATTCTCTAATGGGAAGAAAAAGACAGGGAGACCCAAGTGGACACAACTAGAACAAAGCCCTGTTTATGATTAGTATGGCTGAAAATATCCATGTTAGGCCAGGTGCAGATGGCTAATTCCCCCAGACTACAAGCCAATTTAAACCATAACTCCTGAGATAGACCACTTTTCCCAACATTAATGGGAACCAGCTGCCTCCTATTAATAATATGGATGATTACAAGAAAAAAAAAGTGGGGGAGGGAGTAGTGGAGTTAGAGAAGATATTATTTTCCAGACTGTCGGCTGTGTCCTGCTGAGGACAATATGGAAAGCTATGGAATATGAGTCTCGAAAAACCTGTCAAGTTAAATACGCACAGTATGTTTGCTCAGAAGAAGGATTGAGTTATCTGTGTACTTCTGTGTTTCAGTGACAAGGTTATTTAAGGGGTAGCAATTGTATTTATTTAGTTATTTGCCAGTTCTTTGCTTTTGCCTTCCCTCTGCTGACACTGGATGGTTTTGATTAGCTTCCTAGGAGGGGAGCCCATTGCCTTTGGTACACTGAGCCTGACCGTTCCCACTGAAGCCTGATTTCATGTGAGATTGTAGAGTACATCAAAGCAGAAGGACAACAAATGATCTGAAGTGTTCTCCTGAGAGTCTGACTTGCTGCTTCAAGAAATTTGTTCGGGCTTCCATTATCGTTGTGCCAGTGTGAGATGAAATGTGAAGACATGGTGATTCACGGCATGTAATACCAATGTGTCTCAGGAGTGGTTTTTTTTCTGTGTTCTTTATGATTGTTTTCCTTTGGTTGTTTTTAAGAAGCTGAGTAGAATTTATTTTAAAAAATAAACTCCACATCATACTTATTTTAATTGTTTGGAAGGCGAGAGGTAAAAGCCCCTGGTATCAATCATCTTCGCTATACTCCTTGTTCCCTATGTAGACATGATTCTTAACACATGGATATTTTCTTTGAGATTGATGAATAAAGGAGACTCACTACAAATGTCTCTCCTGCCCCTGCAGGAGGTGGGTAGGAGCCAATGCCCTTTTCCCAGTTATTCTGCTAGGATTTTGTGGGATTTTTGGAGATATTTAACTCATACAGGCTGCATTTCTTCTTAATCCCTTTGATGGTGGTCTCTGGACATGTGGAGGAAAATTCAGCTCATGGCATTGTACT
>NW_009617260.1:51349-55176 GCF_000690535.1 Cariama cristata | reverse complement strand
GCTGGAGGGTTTGCAAGGGGCATTTTTGTGTGCCTGAAGAGAGGCACAGATGGAGCAAGCTGGGATTCCCCTCTACCCAACCTGAGGGTACAAAAGGGCATGATGCCTTCCCAGACCATGTGGACCTTGTACATACCTCCTCCAAATGGATGAACTGCAAGGGACCCTCATAGCCTTTCCTGCTCCTCACTTGTTTGTGAGAGGAAGTGGGGGAGAAACGCAGACTAGGACTTTGATTCTTTAATAAACTGATTACTTCGCATTATAACAGGGAGCCAGGAACCATGGTTCTTGGGAACAATTTCCCCTCATTTAAACTGTCTCTGTCCCTTGCTATGTTATAGGAAGAGCCCTTTCCTAAGTCAGGAGCAAAATGTTTTCTAGATCACAAACTCTTAGAGGGCAGCTGTGAGGGAAAAAAAAAATAAAAATCTTTGACCTTCTAGCTAAGCCATGAAACTAAGGACATTCCAGCAACGTACCCCAGTGGCAACACTTTGTTTTCATTCACATGTCTTAGTAGCTGAGCCTTTACATGGGTCACCAGAGTATCTTTCTGGGGTATTTACCATAAAGAAGAAAACCTCCACTGCCCAAACTTCAGAGAAGAATTTAAAGCAGACTAAGTAGAGGTAATGGGAAAGAGATTATTGATTTTTAAGTATGGAAACAGCACATAGTTGAATCGACAATGTCTCTTTAAATAATTGAAAAAAAACAGCCTCAGCTGATAGTAGCTCACTAGATAATGAGGCTAGTTGTGGAAGAACGTGAAGAATTAGAGAGTAGGGATTCTTATGGTGTGGATTTGACCCTTGGGGGTTCAGAGAAAGCACGATTTGTGGCTGCTCTGAAATGCCAGTGGTCTGGTCCAGCATTCCACTTGTCAATATGAACCTTGTGTTTTTATTGGAAACACGTGTCAAAATAAAATAGTGTTTGAGGCTGCTGCTGAGAGAAGGTGGGCACGTCCAGAGACATCCAACCTGTTTTTCTGTTGGTTGCCAAAAATACCACGCCATTGCTGCTCATCATGCTCAAATGGAAAGACAGACGGTAAGCACCTTCATAGTAAATAAATTGTTGCTATACAGGTACATACAGATAGAAAAATAACTTACAGTACTGATTCTGACACCATTCCTTAATCATGCTGTTCCCACTCAGAAAGAGTGAGGAGGACTATGGCATCCTGCTATAGCTTGATGATGCCTAGACTGAGAGTTTATATTACAGTACTTCCCTGAACAAAAGCTGCTGCAGCAAGCCAGTCCTTATCTTTCCTGGACAGGCAGAAGAGCATTCAGTGAAGACCTGCCAGTCATATGTTGTATTTTACTCCATATGGGCTGCCAAAACACTTTGAAAACTTTGTAAATTATGAATTTTGGAACCGCTATCTGCATTAGAGAAAACTTAAAGCCAAGTGGTGAGAGTCCTAGTATCTGTTGTTTACATAAATAAGTCTTTGCGTTTGTTAGTTTTCTTTTCTTTTTCCTGATTTAAAATTATTTTGTTGGGCTGATGTTAAACATCTGCCTCTTTCTCTGCTTTCCTCCCTACCCCACCTCCTGAGATGGTTTTATTTCATGGGTGAATTAAATGGTTTGGGGAGCTAAAGAACCCAATTTGTAATGTGCTTTAGGGGTTTTCAGAATGAAAGGCAGGGATTGCAGTAGAGTATTTTGTTATTAGTGTCTCCATATTTCTTTCCCTTGATCTACCTGTCCCATTGTGTTTTCAGATCTTCACAGTCGAGATTTGAGGCAATAATGGCGAAAACTGGAACATATGAGCCCTATTTAGGCCCAGCACCATCATATTTCTGGACTGAATCTAAGCCTAATTGAAAAGGCAAGTGGATATCTCTGGCAAAAGAAAACACGGTTGTCATAGGCTTTACCAAGTTCAGTTTAACACAGTAGAATGCGCTCTGGCATCTCTGTTTGGTTTCCATTTTAAATATAAAATTAAAGACATATTTCATCTGTTGTAGGTTTTAAGGATGATTTACAAACCAAAAAAAGAACTCTGCAGCACTCCAAGGTCTGGCCCTTATGGAGCCAGGAAATAAGTCTCTGCCCGTCTTAATATCATCTCCGCAACAGTTTGTGCAAGCCTGCTTACATACCACCTTATGGGCAGCTTATATAGTTGTCATTATTCCTCATTGCACCTGTGATCACTTCTTACATACTTCTTACTGCTCTTGAATAGTTCAGGAAAGAGAAACTGCATCCAAAGGATTAGACTCAAGTTTTGGATTGGAGGCCCGTGGAGGTTGGATGAGAGAATTTTCCTTGAGCCCCATTTCTTCACTGCTGCCACAAGCACAAGTAGCTTTGAGACGTTCTCTTTGCAGCTCAAATTGTCCCAAAGCTTTCAGGCAAAACTCAGTCTATTTCCTTCTTCTGTGATCTTTTTCAATCATCACTGTTATTTCAGATGTATTTCTTTCAGTGAGTGTTCATTTCCTGTTTAGAAATTGCAGACAACTTTTTTTATAGTTGATACGCCTTTTTGTTAGTTGGAACCACCATGTGATTGATGACTGTCATGGACACTTCAGAATACAGTTTGTGGGAAAGTTTTGCTCTCAGTAATAGTTTTATCAAAAAGAATTTCCTTTATTAATTAATTGCACAAGTTTAACTGATTCTTTAATGAAATACCAAAAATACATACCCATTCCAGAAATCTAAATCCACTTCTTGTGGTCTTTGACTGAGCCCTTTGGTTTTATTTGTGTCTGATGCATTTTAATGTCGTCATTGCTTATTGAGTAAAGACTCTGCTATGAATCAGGTGCATTTTGGGAAAGGTTATTACAAAATAAAAAATTCTAGAGACCCTCAAATTGAAGAAAGAGGATCTGATAGCAGGCAGACTGAGCTCTGGATGGCTTCTTTGGAAGACCTCATCTATCAACCAGAAATTGGCACAGGCAGCCCTTGGATTACAGTGGAATTATAAGCACACTCCTCTCGCAGCGGTGGCACAACTGTTTTGAAACTACGCAGATCTTCTGTGTTTACTATTTGGCAGGTTCTGTGTTTTTGGCTGGCAGCCATGCTGAAATGTGTTTAGTTTTAATTGACAGCCATGGTCAACACTGCAGATCCCAGGTAGGTACTGCTAATCCTGACAAGGCAAGGCAGAAACAGACAGCAGGCTTGTGTTCCAGCTAGCCAGAGATTCAGCCTTTGGGAACACAAAGGCATGTCACCTCTAGATAATTCACCCTGAGGAACTCAACCTCCAGTCTCATACTCAGCACCTCTTTATAAGCAGCCCACAGCCACGGGAGCTGTAAGCTGTTGCAAGAAAAATGATTTTGTGATCAGCTTTGATGTGATGGGAAGCCAGGTGCTAGTATCCTTGCACGAGAGATCTTATTAGAGCAGGGAGACATCCAAGGTTACTTGGATTTGAGACTTGAAAGCAAGAACAGTTACACACAGACCTGTAGTTTAAAATACGAGAGACATTCCAAAAGTGCATATGGTTAGATTTATATAAGCTGCAGTTTGTAATGGTTTAGATTTAACCTCCTAGTCCTTGTGAGAGAGTTTCAGCCTTGCTCTCAAGAGAGTAAAAGAGTAACACAGAACACTTACAAAAGTAAAAAAAAAAAAAAGCTAGCATATGCACAGACTTACGATGGCTTAGTCATGACATCTAATTAGAGATGATTTCTGTAAACCACAAAAACGTTAGTTTCATTTGGCATAAAATTCCACAGAATAATACTCTCAACTATCTCTCAGTCTATCTGTCTCTCTGTCTATCAGTCGCGCTTGTATGCTTTATTATTAGTGATGCATTCC
>NW_009617260.1:38835-51318 GCF_000690535.1 Cariama cristata | reverse complement strand
TGTTATTGTCTTCCTTATAAGATAATTTCTCAAGGAATCCTTTAACTTCCCCCTTAAGTGTCTTGCATTTCAAGTAGTTGCTTAAGACAGCTCCA
This sequence comes from Cariama cristata, assembly GCF_000690535.1. Taxonomy (NCBI): domain Eukaryota; kingdom Metazoa; phylum Chordata; class Aves; order Cariamiformes; family Cariamidae; genus Cariama; species Cariama cristata. Next base: position 51,223 of record NW_009617260.1, on the reverse strand, counting down.
TGGTAAAGGGACTTGTATTTGTGGAGAAAATGTCACATCTTGGTATTGGGACTACATGCCTCCTTTCAGCATTTAGGTTTCATCCTTACCAACACCTTATACCTCTGACAGAGAAAAAGAAACAGCATCAAGTTAGATACTACCAAAAGAGGACACTGAAGGTAGAGATTTTCTGTGCCAAAGAGAGCAAAGGAAATTCGGTGTGTCACCTGGGAGTAAATGGGATGGTTGTTCTGTCCCTGTGTTGTGGGGTGTCCCCAGGGAGAAAGTACCCCAGACACTGACACAGTCAATGACAGCTTCAGAACACGACCTCAGTGAATAGAGGTACTCCCCAGCCACCAGACACAATTACTGGTAGTATCTCTGAAGAGACACATCTTCAGAACAGCACAACATTTATGAATTTGGATTATTTCTGAGAGCTGTTTTTTTAATCTGGGAGAAGTTGAAGAATGTCCCCCAGTTGCTCATTTTTAATGGGCCTGTAAGATTGAGGTGGAGACCTGGCTGTTCCAAACTTTCCAAAAGGCATTTCCAATCGCAGAGTAGCCCTATTTTCTCCTTCAACAGGTCTTTAAACGGTGCAGTACTCGTTCATCAGCCTCAGACTTTGATTTGGCACTGCTATGTCGTGCAGATGTAGCAATCACATTTGTGAGCCTGGAACTAATTAAAAATGGAATATTTTAGATCAGTCATGGTGAGTGTGGCCAGATTTACAGGGAGAATACAAGGGAGCTTAAGGAGCAGAGTGATCTAGCCTTTTAAAAATGTCCTTCCTTCAACATTGGTACATTACCTTCTGGCCAGTTGGGTTGGTCCCTTACAGCACTGTCTTTATGCACCCTCAGGCTGGTTAAAGTGGAGCTTTAAGGGGACACAGGCATTTCATGGTTTGCTGTGTTCCAGATGCATGGAGAATCGTCTCTAAAATCTGCCTGGCAAGACACTGCTTTTTTTTTTTTTTTTCAGAGGGCCTGGTTGCCAAGCCTGTCCATTAGTTTAACAAGAGACAATGAGTTAAAGGCAATGGGGAATAGACAAATCAGGAGATCAAAACAAAAACAGATGAGGAGACAGATGTGGCTCTAGCCCTGTAGCAACCATATGTCTGATAGCTGCACAGAATGAGGTAGGGCCATTGTAGGTAATACTGTTACCTAAAACTTGGCGGTTGGACTGATTTCTATGAAACTCTCCAATCCTATGAAGTTGGTTTGTGAGTGACTGAAGAGACAGCTCACCCACAGACAACGCTGCAGGGTCTTTGGGGACGAAAGATTATCCACAGAGCAATTATATGGTGGGACACCATCATTTTCTCCTTGCTCAGCTCAACATTTTCTAGGCTTTGCTGCTCCTGGCTGCCAGCTCTGCACGTGCTCCATGCTGAGTCAAGCTTAGAAACAAAGAAAAAAAAAAACCTGTGATCTCTCCCATGGTGTAGTCAGGGCTCATTACGGATCAGTGCTTTTTCCTTTTGCACCTCATCAACAGCTTGCCATAGCTGTGACTGGCAACCGGTGTGCCACGACACCAGTCACACACCAATTACACCACTCATCACGGTCTGATGGGGACATCGGGTTCCTGTCACCACTGCTTTGTGTCACCTGGTTGTCTCCTGGGCAGCACCTGCCTGCGAGTGCCTTGAGTAGGGATCTCTTCACGGGGTGCAGGCTCTCTAATGGGCTATTTGATTATAACCTTGGGAAGATGCCTCTGAGTAAACAAATAAATGACCCGGATGCCCTAGATGTTGCTGCTACTGGAGAATAGAAAGCTGACCTGTAGGTTGTCATTCAGATGTGCAGTCCTTGCACGATGCTCAGATGGCAAAGCCTGTTACAGGTTTGTATATAAGAAGGTGAATTTTCAGTCCTGGTCCCCCACAAAAGTTTGTGATTTGCAAACCCTAAGATAAATAGATAATTTAGTAGCATATAGTGTTACTATATGTTACTATTTTTCTTTTAATCCCAAAGACCTTTAAAATTAATTTGTAGACAAACTGGTGAAGGGTTGAATGCAGGTGGAGGCACTATGGTGGGGAGGTGGTTGTGGGATGTCTCCAGCCACTTGTACCCAGCTTTTCGCTCCAAGGAACACACTGTCACCAAAAGGCCGCATGCTGAGGGTATTCAGCAAATGCCTCCGTTTATCAGCCCACCTTAAAGGGAAATAAATAACAAATCAACGTTTCTTAAACATGGCATGGCTTGCAGTTTCTTCACGGGTTCTTCACAGCATGGCTTATATTACCATTAAAATGATTTAACTGGAACCTCTGCTCAGCAGCATTGTAGGTGACATGTTCCCTACAATGCTGTATCCAAACAGATTGTTGCAAGGGCTTGAATAAACATTTTGTAAGTCTATCTCTGAAGCAATTTACATCAAGCAATATTTATTTCATGGGTGCCAACTAGTTCCTGTGTATTCCTGACAGAGCAGGCAATGTTTTCTATCAAATCTGGTGGGTGTAAACAGAATACCTATTAATAATGTGGCAGGAACCTGACTCAATGCAATATTTATGGCTCATGCATATGAAAGTCTCATAGATAGTTTGCTTATAAAGAACGCATGAATTCTGTGGTTAATGTTTGAAATGAGTAAGAGAACAAGAATAATTTTAAACATTTTTCTCACAGGCATACCTACCCACGCACTTTCATTTCTCTTGTAATATGAAGGATTGATATTTTTCTCAGAATAGGCTGAATGCAGAGCTCATCAAAGCTGGTCCATCCACCGATTTCAAGAAGTTTAGTGCTAGGGCCAATACAATGTAGCAAAGAATTAGACTAAATCATTCAAAGTCTAACAAAAGGAACAAATTCTCAAGGCTCTTAAATTTTTCTTGCATGTTACTATGGTGAAATCTTAAGTTCATCCATTGATTTCAACGACGAGTTTAAACTGTGTTGAAACGGAGCAGAACCAGGTCTTGGCCGGCGTGGCAGTCGTTAGGTGGTGAGTTGTGTGCTAAGCACCTTAAAACTGAACCTCGTCCAAACCGCAAGTCTGCAGAATGGAGATGGAAATTTTGTGAAGTGAGGCTTCAGTTTAAGTATTCTTGCTCTTTTTTGCTTTCACACAAATTAGCAGAGTTCTAAAAACAGCTTCTAATGCTCATTTCTACTGGCACGGTCGCTATTGATCGTGTCCAGAAAGAGGAATGGAAAGACACGACAGAATTGGCAACGATCCCAAGCCATGGAGTTTGGATCTAAACCCCGATCCAGACCTTGCTAAAGAACAGGAGTTTTTTCTATATCTGGAGGTTAGATTTAATCTCTTGTATGTGTATGGAAAATCCATAGCACTGGAGTACAGCTTTTTTTCAATGGATAAGATCTATCGGATCTGGTGCTCTGGGCTGATCAGCTTGGTGAGGAAACTTTTAACCTGGGAAAAGAGTGGCCTAAGCAACATCAGCAGCATCTGCAAGGGAGAGGGGTCTCCAGCCATGGGAACCAGGAAGGGAAAGAATATTCCCAGTGTTCCCAGACATGGCCCAGCTCGAATGTCTCATCTAGCTTCTTTTCTGAACAGCCCTTTTTTTTTGTTTGGTCAGCTGGAGCACTTATAGTACTTAAAAACCTGATTCACAAATTGTCTTATGAATAGGCTGGAAAGTTTAGTCAGCATGAAGGTTTTGGTCAGATTGTGATTAATACTTGCCCAATTTCTGCAGGTGTTTTTTGTTTGGTTTTTTTTTTTTAGGGAGTTGCAACTCATTAAACTAATTGTTGTTGACCAGATGTTTGCACCTGGAAGTGCATTTATTATCATTTAATATTTTTTTGTTTTTAGTTTTAAGCTCTTCTGTCTCTCCAGTCAAGAAACAGAAATATTAGCATGCATTTGAGCCAACCAGTATAATCATTATTATTAAAATCAACTAACAAAATATCATACTGTACAATTTGAAAAAAGACAACAGATTGGCAGTTATTTATCCAAACTGGATGGTAAATATGTTCCAGTAATGAGTGGCTTAGCAGAAAACAGGAGAGAAAAGACCACAAATAAAATCAATATTATTATAAATATCATTTGCCACAAGTAATTTGAAAAGCTCCGTTTTCATGCAAAACATTTGTTTTAAATTATATGTTGACATATTCTGGAGATAACTATGATAGACTATTTTTAAATTAGTAGTACACAAAGCAGTTTCTTCTTTATGTCCTTTTTTACATCAACAGTTTCTGGTTTCTGATGTGCTAAAATAGACTTGGATAAGTGTGTATGTATGCATGTAGCCACTTTTATTTATTTATTTTCAGGTTTGGACTATGGAATTGTGTGTTTTGGGAAGCAAGTGGTTTCCAGCATTTGAAGAGATCTGCATGTTAAATGAGTTATGTTTTGTGTTGCAGGGGAGTATTGCTACATGTATTTTCATGACATTCCTTTCAAGCATCTTTTTGGGTTCATTTCCAAAATGCTATGAAAAAGTGATTTGCTTTCAGAAATGAATTGCTCAGCTAAAAATAATATATATGCTATAGCTAATGTGGAAACTAAATATGTCAGAGGTGATGTGGAAAACATTGGGGCAGACTGAGCTGAAAGGATAAATGATCCCAAGAAGGAGTCAAACGAAGGTGCTGCAGAAAGTCCAACGTTTACCAGAGTCAGGACAGTTTGGAAACCACAGATGACAGACTCTTGCTTCCCGTGGAGGGTTTAGGAGAACTAAGAGACTTCCTGCTGGCTTGAGTGAATGAGTTGGTTGCTGCCAGGCCAATGTATCCTCACACTGCCCCTTTTTGGGTAAAGGATCCAGTTGGTGGTGGTGTCCCAAGCCCTGCACAGAGTTATGGCATGGCCAAGTATCCCACGGAGGCTTGTGCAAGCTGGGAGTGCCACATACTTACAGTTTCAGTGGCAAACACACACCCATGTCCAGGATGAACATTTTGTGTGATCTTCTCTACAGGCTTTAGCAGTATTGGAGATCTCGGTAGGGACTGAAGTTTCCTTATTGTCATCCCAGGAAGCCTTGCTAGAAATATAAATCAAGAGCTGCAGTTTCAGCAGTGCCCTGTATAACTGGCTGACAGTCCTGAGGGATGCCTGCCCTGTCCCCATCAGCATTCAGTATTTGTACCGCAGAGGGTCCCTCATGCCTAGGTGCACTGTCATATGTGTATGCTGTTTTCCTTGTTTTAACACCAAATATCACATCTTCTAAAGGTTGACAGACAGCTCTGATGGGTGTCGTCTCTGCTTTTGAGAGCATTCATCTTACCAGATCTCTCAGATCAATTCTCCACTTTGGCTACCGAAATGAAAATTAAACATCCTACCCACCAGGAAAACTAATTTGAAAATACATTTTTAACCCCAGAGCAATCTTTTACCTGCAAACTTAATTGTGTTCCTTTAAGAAGATGTAATTAAGTATCCTCATGGCAGACCATCAGTTTTTACAAAGCATCTCTAGAGCAGATAGACATCATTACTAATACAATTCTTGGAGGTGCAGGCAGGAAAATAAATTGGTTGTCATTGGGACATCATCAATATAATGAACATCCGACATGTAGCCTGTTTGTTTCAGATGAAGCAGACACAGATGAGGGGGAAAAATTGTTAATAAGAACAGCAGACAGGACATTGCAGACTGTATCTGTCTCATGAAATGTTATTTGCTGCCAACACATCACAGTAAAGAAAGTCTGGTGTACCTGGGAATAGATGAGAAAAATAAAGTGAAGAGACACTTCCAGGTATGTCCTGAGAAGCTCTGCTGAACAAAGCAGTTTGGATCTTTGACTTTTTTTATTGCATCTCAGTAGCTACTTTCATTTCAGGCAGGAAATTGGTACTTTGCCTGTCTTTTATTTCCATTTACCACTACAGCAAAATCGAACCTTTGATTTTTTGGAACTATACCATCTCCGAGAGAAATCAGTAGCTAACATTGTCATTCAGACAAATACAAAGCAGAGCTGGTTCAAGTTTTGCAAAGCCCACAGGGAAATTTTGACATGCAGAAATGAATACCCAAATGCCCCCTTCTGCCTCAGAGATTTCCGGCAGCATCTGCAGGATGCAGGGGAAAAATTCCAGGGTTGAAAAACAGCTGAAAATGTTCCATGATAGTGTCTCAGCTCAGCACCCTTTAGTCTCACTTGTCTTATGTGGATTTAAGCATGTGTTTATTGTTAAGGGTAGATCCTAAATTCTACAGGAACCTTCTGCTTTTCCAAGCAGGACCATAGCTCCTTTTCTGATTCATGAATTATTTGGGAAGTGAGCTTAGACTCTTTCAAGTCTTTTCTTCCAATATTCATTAACAAGTTTGGACAATGTACACTCTTTGATTCAACTGTTTCCTATTCAATTTACATGATGGGTGAACTAAACCACACAATATAATTCTTTTTCCCAGTTCTAGATGACTGAAACATGGTGGAGGAGAAAATTTTCACTTTGTTTACTTGGAAGAGTTTTGAATGAACGGTTGCTCATGTCAAAGAGATTAGCGAAGGGATTTATCAACGTACATGCACAGATCCCCACTTGTCAGGATATGTATGAGCTAAAAGCCCACAAGTCAGAGCAAACTGCAAGAAGCAATGCCATGAGAAAGTATCCTCATGCAACTAGAGCAGCTCGAAGCAGCGTGCATACCCTGAGCTGATCAGGAGGTATAAATAACCCTCCTCGTGAAACGTGTTTGACCAGAGAAAGCACAGTAGACAGCATCAAAGTTTATGTGGAGCTTGAAAGACATAGCCAAACCTCAACAGAATCAAAAGTTCAGATAAACATCCTAACGCTTAGATACTAAAGTGAATGCTCTCCAAATCTATCCAAGCCATCTGGGCCCAGCTTGTTAACCTAGTAGTGTCATGAGAAATGGTTTTCTCGCAAGGTTTCTGACGCTTCCTGTTTTTTGACAGGCAGGAAATACCATCAGAAGAGCCTTTCTCGCTGGAGTTCATCATTTTTGGTACGAGAGGGAATCAGGAAGTGCAGAGGCAGCGCAAAAATGAAAACCAGCGCACTGGGGTTAGGATGGGGGGAGAGAAGCGATATCAAGAAAGTTAGTTAATCAAGTTTTCTAATGCCACAGAAACAGGCTAGTTTTGAGAGGTATGAGCACACGTGGGAATGGGCTGCTGTGCCTGGCAGTAGTGGGATGTGATTCTGGAAGAGCAACTCACCCCACTCATTGGTCCAGTCCGGGTAATAACATTTCCCTGTGACTGGCGAATGCAGCAAGATGAGAAACTTTGTTGAAATGAGAAGCTGCAAATGCAGCTCTAAAAATAAATTTCTATGTAAGAATCCCGAATCAGTAACATTAGTCTTGAAGCTGTTGCTGCTTCGCATTGTATCCAGCATCCTGAAAAGGCTCATCATCCATTGTTTTTTTATTTTTATTTTTTATTTTGCAGGGCTCTAATTAAAGACTAGGCTATCTGCTAGCCTATCTGGCATCACCCCATTGCTCCAGGGTGACAGGACAGCAGCAAACACCTCTGATGACAGACTCAGTGGTGTATGGCTGTGCTGTTTTGCTACAGCATAAGCAAATGGAGGATTCTTTATGTGCAAGTCTGAGGCTGTGTACACATGTGCGTGAACTCTCCAAAAGCAAACAACTAGCCTTTATAAAGCCAAATTCCAAGGAAGAAACCAGCTCAGCAGCTGTGAAAGGTGTCTCTGTGTTTCATTGTTGATAAAAGTACAACCCACAGTGACTCAAACCTCAGGATGTGGCAGAAAGCCGAGAAGAAAAGGAAGATAGAGAGTCGGGGAGAAAGGAGAAAAAAAAACCTTCTCAGGATGAGGAGTTCAGACACGCCAGGTTTCTTTGGCACAGACATTGCTGTCATGAGCCTTGCAGACATTTAATGTTTGATTCCCTGCTTTCTTTTCACTTGGCACTGAGCATGAAGATTTTGAAAACCATATCGCAAAGTGTTTTAAATTGCACAGCTGACCAGTGAGTGCCATAAACAGCATCTCCTTCATATGCTACAGGTTGACAGTGCAGGCAGGAACCTGCCATGTGAGGGCTGTCACCAATCTGTCATTAACCTGCATCTGCTCACTGTGACATAAATGTCGATGATCATTTTCCTCTACTCCAGCCCTTTCTTGAATTCTTCTGGGAAAGCAGAAGGCAGCTGCCTGAAAGACAGGGACTGGGCATGGAAAAAGGGAGAGGGAAAATCTAGTCTGGAAGCTGCATACTAAAAGTAGGCATCGATTTCCTATCAGAGAGGTGAAGTGTTCAAATTTGCTACACCGCTTTGGCTTGAAAGGCATTTACCCAGTCATCAGGACTACAGAGCATGCTGTGTTCAGATGAGATAATGCTTCAGGATTTGTTCTGACGCCCCAGATTTCACTCCACCAGCTCCAGTCATCTGCTGAAGCTGCAGCAGTGACTTAAAGCTTGGTGGCCTCACTGTTTCTCATGTGACGCTGTTGTCAGATATTTAGCTATAGAAGTTCTAGCTCAGGCATGAGGAAGGAACAAAACTATCCTGTAGCAGATACTACCTAACTAGCAGAACAGGTCTTTTTTCTACTGAACATGTGTTTCCTTCACTTGCAGTGAAAGAAGAGTGCAGCTACAATACGAATGAGGTGAGAGCAGAACGATGTAAGGGATGAAGAAAATAAGAAACGGAGCAAATGACGTGAAAGCTGTAGGGGCTTGTCTCTAGCGTTTACTGATAGGAATAATACAGGATCTCCTGTCAGGTCTAATCAAACCTGTTGGGTTGACAGATGCTGATTCAGCACTGAGACACGGTGCCTGCTCTCCAGAGGAGGATTTATGAAGGTGAACCTGAGCCTTCGCAGCAGTGATTTTCACATTGCTGGTGCTGGGAACCCAGGAGCTACTCAGACAAGACACATGGAAGGTAACTAAGAAAAACAAGTCTCTTATTGATAGATTTACACTGCTACACCTCCTCCATCAGGCCATCACAGGGGCCCACAACTGGAGACAGATGGAAAATGAATGCTCTGTTGTCAGTGAAGAGGAGCTGGGCTTCAGAGCTGGTTCAGAGCAAGAGTCAAACTGAGCTGCTCTGCATCACCTTCACTGGCGATGACAGGAGTGAAACTTCAGTGTCCTCGGGGAAGGTCTGCCTTTGAGAAAAGCAGGTTGTGCCCAGTTGCTTTTAACCTCTAAAGAGTTTAAATAAGTTATGTGAGCTCTGAGTGGCCAGAAAGGACCAGATACAGGAATAACTGCAGTGGTGCTACCAAGGTACCTTGGCAGTCACTGACACTTGATCCATGCCATGCATTGTGGTTTCTGGTCTTTATTGGCCCATTGTTTAGAGACATTGACTGCAATCACATTGCAGTCACATTGCATATTGAGCGTATCACACACGGCTCCTCCAGGGACTGCTCGCAGTAGGCATGGGGAGAAGCCATAGCCTTGCCATAAGCAGAAATGTGAGCTAGCTCCTGCCGCTTGCCGCTTCTTTGCTTTTGACTCAGCTCTGAAGCATTGTAGCGGCATGTTACAAAGCTAAATGAGAAATATTCATTTTAATATTCAATATTCAAACGTTGTTATACGCATGCACATTTATGCATGGATATGTGTAGATACAACACATATGCAACATAAATGTGTTTGTTTATCAATGCATTTCGTGAATGGCTGTGGGTTTTTAATAGCACTATCCCTTTATCTCCACAAATGAATAACACTGTTAGATCTGAGCTCTAATTATATTCTGAAGACCAATAAACCCTCAAACATTTCTGGATGTCTTTAATTAGAACAAAAGCCAAACAAAACAACCAAAGAAGACAAAGTGGTTGATGGAGACTTACTACCCATTTGCTGGTGGTTTGTAGAACTGCGTAAATTAGTCATTGCAAACATTTGAAGATTCTAGACCTGTCTAATTTTTCTCAGTATCCTGCGAACAGGCTTTATTTTTTTGCACATATTTATATTCTTTGAAATTTTTGATACACTATATATAAACATGTTTCAACATACTGGCAGTAAAGTAGTTTTTAGCTGTATTCAGGGCTGTTAGTGGTATTTGTGTGTTTCAGCAGGTCTTGTAAATCATGTGGTGCTGTATATGCTTACACTTGGACAGCTGAAAACACCATAAAACAGAGGGTGAAAAATCAGAGATTCTTAGGTGATCACATAGGCACTTGCCTAAACAGTTGCAAGGATGCAAGAGTGGACAGCATGATCCAGTGTTGTTTTAGTAAAAAGGAATGTGTGTTTTTAATCCCTCAAAATTTTTTGTTGCAGATTGTGATGAAGTTTTAGTTCACTTTTAATAACACAATACACGTTCAAAGGTTTTATACCTTCACTTATTTTTTGTTCTGATGATTTTCACAGGAACAAAGCAGCTCCTTGCTGGAATGCATTTGTCTCTGGGGTGAAGCACTTCTGGTTAACTCCAGCACAGAAGCAAATAAGATCTGTGCCTTAGACAAAGAAGCAAAATCAGGAAAGAAGAATTGGATGGAGAGGATGAATTTGAGTTGGGAGTGAACTTTTCAGAAAGTATTGTGAGATCTTCAAGAAGGCAGCAGGATCAGAGTTCTCATTGCTTGTGAATTGCCTGAACTGCATGAGTGAGCTTTAAGGACAGCAGTAACGAAAGAATAAAATGGCTTACAAGGTATATCAGCCCTGGAAAATAGAAGCATTTTACAAATGGTTTCATCTTCTTTGACTGGTGATACACATCAGTGGTGCACAATTACTTCTTCTTGTAGTTGTTTTGTTGTATCTGAAACACAAAGCCTTCACTTTAAACGTGGTTAAAGAGAAAAACAAGAGAAAGCAGCAATTTCTAAATTAACCATTAGCTCAACAGCAGAGTTTTCTCAGGCCGTTCTGAGAGAAGGAGAAAAAAAAAAAAAAGGTAGTTTAAACTTTTGCCTCAGGGGCTGCAAACCTATTTTTCAGGCTATTTAACTTTTGTCATTCTCAGTGCATCTGTTCAAATTAGCTTCAGATAGTGAAATAAATAAGAAATATTGCCCAAGGGACCTTGGTTTTGTCAGGAGGGAATTTTAAAAAAATGAAGGAGGACAAGAAAAAAGGAAGCCTGATTCATTAAGGCCTCCTGAGTCTTTTTGCCAACATGAAATCAAAACTGGCTGAGGTTAAGTTCATTCAATTATCATGAACACCCCACTGTACCAGAAAACCCAGAATGTGATGATACTGGATCAAAAGTTCAAGACAAGATGTGGTGTGAACTTCCCAAGGTTTGAATTCAAAGTTTCAGCAAAGGCAAAAAAAAAACTTCCCAAGTAAATCTGGCAAACAGGTTCAGAGAGAAGGGGGAAAGAAAAGATTATTGGCTCACAGCACAGAATGGCAAAGCAGCCAAGGTATTTGCTGCGACAGATGTGCTGACCATATCTTGTGGGCCATACATTAAGATCTTCATGTCTCTTCGTGTTACAAGATGTTACTGTTGATTCTAGAGAGCCAAATGAAGGGAGAGCTTGGACACATACATCTTAACCACAGCTCAGTAGAGCACATCTTAGGCAGCACTTTGAGCAATTCTGCCTTAATAAACCCTGATCATGACAAAATCCTGGGTACTTGGTTCCTCTTCTCTCAGTGTCCTAACAGATTATGGAAGCATCTTTGTTTCCAGACTCCTTTCTGTACCAGTCTCCTCTCTACCCATTTTCCCAAGAAAACCGTTCATCATTGCAATGATGTAAAATATTTGTATAACAGCGATACACATATGTATATATGCATATCAGTGATATACCTATATATATATACTTGTATATACATGTATATGCATATATATGTATATGATCATGGGAAGATGTAATAGCATCTCCTCATCTTTTAAAGTCTTCCCTCCCCCCTTGCTGACCATGGTTTGATTCCTGGTGGTTTGGGAAAGCCTCTCCAATCTCTGCGTTTGCAGTAGGTGTAAAGCACAGGATCACTCGTGCACCAGCCACTCACAGATGGTGACAGTTCTCGTATAGGTGTCCTACATATCCTAACCACCCAACTGACCAACCACCTACTGGCCTGCCAACGAGCGAGGCAAAGCAAGATCATCCAGGCTGGGACATCTCTAGAGCAATTCCTGTCTTTCCTCCTGACCCCACTGGCAGCATGGTCCCAAGGCTTCTGGTAAGGCAACTTCATTTCTCCCTGTCTTTGCAATAGTTTTGCCTTTCTGGATGTATGTCAATGACTGGTTGGTAGGGTGAGACCCATCTGTGGGACAGATGAGCACATGCAATGAATGAGCTACTAATTTAATATGGTAGTTAAGGAGGTTAATTTCTGATACCAGCTCTTTAGAAGCAACAAGTTGACATGACTCCCTACCCCCAGTCTGCTTCCATTTCTACTCCC
>NW_009617260.1:24300-38804 GCF_000690535.1 Cariama cristata | reverse complement strand
TCCCTCAGTCACATCCTTTCCTAAATGGTCTCTACTACCTGGTATTTAACTCACATGTTGTTCCCCTGTATCCTCTCTGTGCATGAATTAGACTGCTATCAACAAGAGGAGCTTATCTCTTCTCCTTTATTGAATCTGGAGTTTGCTAATAACATCCATTACCCTTGTATCACAGAAAACAATTAAAAGAAGTGTTTGTTCATTTAAGAATCAGTTTATCTTGATTAAATGTTTGTATCTCACAGCACAAAGCCTTGCACAGCACACCTCTGGTCCAGAGTCCTTCTGGAGCACCTAGAACATCCTTTAGATCAAGCAGGAAAGACATTCCTGTAAGTGACTTCATTAAAAAAACTCTTTTTATGTCACAAACATATCTTGCTATCACTGATAATTTTTCTCTAACACTTAAATTCAAAAATGTCTAAAATCAGCATGGAAATACACAGACAAAAGAGACTTCTTCATATTTTTGTCTAATTTGCACCTCTAGGATATTTAGTGAGAAATAAAATGCACTTCACAGCTCTCTCTCACATGCACTATAACTATGATCAACACATGTAAGTGTCATATTGATGACAATAACAATAATAATAATAACAGTAATAATAATGATGATGGCCACTGCTTTCCACTCATTTGCTGCAGGAAAAGAGCTGACTGCAACAGGAGGTACTATGAGTTAGATTTATTCCTAAATTTATTCCTAGCCTCTCTCAGAGGTAAAATAGGTCAATATTCTATTATAGCCCAAACATTCTTAACTTTCTTTCCCCATATATTTTGATATTCCAGCAAAAAAGCCATGTGAAAATCAAAATTGAACTTCGGAAAAATGACTCATCTCAGGTGTAATTTTTAAAGTTTTCTCAATCCATATTTTCTACTTTTTTCTCCAGGGTTCACTTGTGTGTGTGTTCTTTGCTTTCTCAACAGAAAGAAAAAGGAAAACAAAACCTGAGGACTGAAAATGGAAGAAAACAAAGCAGATCCTGGTGCTTGTGATTATTTTCATTGGGGAAAAAAACCCACATTATTTCATTGGGGAAAAAATAAACATTGATATCATTATTTATTGCAATACCAGCCCCTTTTTGACAAGTGCTAAGTTGGAAAGGTGTGTCTTTCCTGGAGTTGTATTGGAAGTCATGTAACCCAACATCTTAGCCTTTTCTTTGGAACAAGAAAAGAAAACATCAAACTGCCAGCATGAGGGTATTTTCTGGGTAGAGCAAACCTCTTAATAGGCAGCCACATACATTAAAGCAGAACTACTATAAATGTCTTGTCCATTTATTCTGATTGCTCTAACAGAGAGCATTCACTGATTTATGCCGCCTTCTCTAACAGAAGAGAAACTGCAGTAAAGGAAAGAAATTCTTCTGTCTGTGTCCAAGGTTAAGGCAATCTGTAGGAAAGAATGAAAACAACACAGAGAAATGAGTATATCTTTTCAGCAAGTTCTGAATCATTATCTGCAACATTTTGGATGATTCAGCATGTTTCCTGGTTTTTGTTTTTGTGGTTTTTTTCATTACAAGAGGTGTTTCTGTGAAAACAAACACTCAAGGAGCTGAGCTTATTCATGCCTCTCACTTCTTTGCTGCACCTGAAGCTGTAGGTCTATTTTTGCTCTGACCATACTTGCCCTGACTCTAGGATAAATCAGGTGTAGGTGCATTGGAGGTCCGGTACTGCAGAAATGCTGGTGTGAAACTGGGCTGAGTAGACACATCACTTACTGGGTGTTACAGGTCTCCAGATCGCTGCAGAGACTACAGGCTGGGAACAAGTAGCACATGTTGAAAAACCTGTAAGAAACAGCATCTTTTCAAATGAAATGGCTGGACTTTGGGGTTCATGGCCAAGGCAATGAAAAGAAAGGAAACAAACATAATTGCAAACAAGAATCCCTTCCAAAAAGCAGCCTTTCTTCTTTCCCCAGTCCCAGCATGGAAATCTATTGCTCTTCATTGGAAAATAAAGCTGTGAACGCATTATTAAAAACTGGACCGATCAATGTCTTAACCTTTTGTTTTAAACATGAGAACAGAATTTTTAGGATTAAGCATATTAATTGTTCCACTGATATGTGATATTTGCTATCAAAGGTCAAATGTTTGAAAGCAGTCACAATTCTTTTTACTCACAATCTACTACAGAAGCAATTAATTAGAAGCACAAACTGGAGGCAAGGAGGGAGAGAGAAAAGGAACAGCTGGAATAGGTAGCAAAGAGAGAGAAACACAGGAGGAAATGAAATGGAAAAATACACATAAGCATATTTGCTGTAGAGGTAACAAGGAGAAAAGTATGAACTTGAGTTCTTTGAAAATGTTCCTGGAACCTGGAATTTTTATTCATCAACATTTCTCCAAATGTATCACTTCTTACTTGGAATCTCAATATTTCACATAATTTACATCCTAGGGAATCTTCTTTCCCTGCCATTTCCCTACATGTGTGGGATAAGTGCTAAAATCTCCACATTTATAAAAATGGAATGAAAACTCCCAATCTATAGCAAATATCACTGATAATGTAGGAAATTATAAAATCATGTTTTCATGCCGTTATGAGGTTGGGTTGGTTCTTTCCATCCTGCCAATCATTTCCCCTTTCAGGTACTCTGAGGGAGGATAAACAGAGACAACAGATAAATGGCTAGCAGTGGCTAGAAATGGCTAATGCAAAAGTAATGATAGCTCAGACTGCCTCTTTATTTTATGCTTTGCCTGTGCCACAGCTCATGCTTATGGAGTTAATTATTATGTTGTGGATATTGTTTGTCAAAAACTGTTCACAGGAGTCCTCACCACCTCAGAGTCGTGTAGCAATACTTTCAGGCAAAATCACTGTTATGGAGCTAAAATGGCAGACTCTTCAAACAGTTGCTTGAAAACTAAATATGTGGTCAAAGGTATAGGTAAAAAGGCTGAAAGGCCTGATGAAAGGTATCCCCCAAATGAAGGAAATCCTGTCCAGATGAAGAGGTCACTTCATGTGCAAGCCTTAGGCATTGCAGGGATAATAACCCCCAGGATCAAGTGTTAACAGGAGAATAAAAGACAAATGGAGCTATTTACCATTTATTTCCAAATAGATGCAAGTTGATCATGCACAAAACCTTCACCCTGCCTCAACAGGCAGATCCTAGAGGGTAATTTCAGGGCAGTTTTCCCTGGTGAGTGCTTGCTCCAGGCTTATGTGAGTTTCTGCTTCACCTCTTCAAGATACAGCATCGGGCTGTCCAGAGACTGGCTGGTGCTTTATACTTAATGCTACTACTTTTGGTGAACAAAGCTCTTTGTAACAATTCTACGCAGGTTTCTTGTAAAGAGATTCCTTCAAGTTAACAGAAAGACCCGCGGTGATTCTTGTGGACTGTGAAGGAGGTCCATGGAGATGTGTTTCTACTGCATGTCTGGGAACAATATGAGTGCAAACAGGCTGAAGTTCAGTTAGCCAAGATTGAAATTATATCCATGAATTGATTAAAGCATTTTGCTGATACGCAGGGAGGGACACATGATCATGACCAAGAATGGCTGGACCTGCCTACTTGTGGGCAGGAGAGATATGATTATGACCCCTATGACACCAGACTGGAAAGGGTTAAAGAGCATCAGCTAATTGCAATCAAGCAGCTGAGAGGCGTAATTAGCCAGATTGGTTAGGCCATAAAGGCTGTGGCAAGAGGAAGCTTTGGGTTGTTTGGGGGGGGAAGGGGGAGTGTGCAGGCTGTGTTCTCTGGAGGAAGGCTTGGAGGACTTCTGGACTGGGGCCATCATCTCTCCTGCTCCATCCCAAGGGTAGTTGCTCTTGGAAAGGAGCTGAGGATGGCTATTCTTTTGAAAGTGAGTAATTATGAGGCTTAAATATAATGTTCATCTGCTATAGCTGTAATAGAGCTGCTTTCTAGTCGTTGAGCTGAGGCCTGGTCTGTGTTTATTTGACTGTTTAAGATTCCCCAGGTTGGTTATTTTGTGGGAGATGGGGGAGCAACAGGTGACCCAGCTGGTCTCAAGTTATTTTCCTTTCTTGGTAATATTGAAACAAGAGAGAAATGGCAACAGCTCTACAGTTGCCTGGGCTTTTTGTCAGCTTCCATGTGCTGAGGTTAAACTGTTGGGGTGCTTGGTGTAGGTATCTGAATATGAACATCTGAAAGCTGTGGAAATAGCATTGTGGGGTGGGGGGGAGGTCCAGGGCTCTAGAATAGTTTGATGCTCTGTTGAAGAACCAGCCGGTTCATCCTCTGATCATTGCTGAGATTTGAGAGTCTGCTTTTCCTCTGGAGCAGTGGTGGCAATGAAGAGTGGCTATAGTACTGATAGAGGTCCTCTTTTCATTTTTCCAGTGCTCAACAGTAAAGTGTTTGAGGGCTCTTCCAGAGGAGGGGGAGAAAAAAAAAAAACGCAGGAAAAAACCCCAAAAATAAAACCCAAAAACTAACAAAACTGATTTCTGTAGTCCATTGCTGAAAAACAAATCAGTGCATCTGTTCTATGGTGATAAGGGGAATTTAGTATACAAATACACTTTAGTTTCTGACTTCCCGAAGAATCTAAAGAGGAGGCAAGGAAATAACTAAACAAACACATACAAACCCTTATAAATTTCCAGGTTTGTGACCTGTTTTGCCGTTGCCCTGCCTCCTAAAGCCCAGTATACCTTCAAACATTCCTGGTCGAGGTAGATATAAAAAAAAGTCTAATCTGGATTCGCAGAGCCCAATCCTATCCTGAACAAACAATGCTGCTTGGAATTGCTTGTGAGGCAGTTGGCATATCTTGCAGATTAGCTAATGCTAACAATAATGCATTTCAAGAAGGAGAAGAGGCTGAACTTGGCCTTTGCTCCCTTTGCTCCACAGCTGGAATGCCAGCATGGGGACATGTGCCCATCTGAGCCATGCATGGCCCCCAGCATCTTACCTGTTGAAGTGGAAGGGCTGGCAGATAGCAGGTTGTTCGACCCCAATGCTGAACCCTGCGTGGAGGTAGGCTGCAAACTGAGCAGGGAGAATAATTCCACTACAAATTGCTGCAAGTGTTAAAGCTCCAGGGAGCAGACTTAATAGCTCCCTTCAGCTCCTGCACTGGTTTGTCAGACTCTGGTTTATGGGCACAGCTGGATGATGGTGAGAAAAAGCAGGAAAGGGAGGCTATACTGCACTTCAATTTGTGGAAAAATTAGTTTGCACTTGTTCAGGCTTTCCTTTGTGTTGATTCATCCCTGTAAATTTAGATGCATGGGGAAGAGGTGCAGGCTGTGAGTGAGGAGCTTTAATACAGCTTGCCTGGATCAGGAATGTGGGAACCAGCACCAGCCAGGCCTTACATGCTTTATGAATAGCAAAACAAGGTTTCAGCAGCTTGGTCTGGAATTTGGGTGGCCACATGTAAACACCAGCAAGCTTAGCTTTCTGGGCAAAAAAAAAGTTAACGACTTCAAGCTTATATTTGCCTCAGATTTCAAATCTTGAGGGGGGAAGGGTGTATAAATGCCAACTCAGCAAAATAAATGGTTCACACAGAAAAACCAATGTCAGGAGTGAAACCTGACTCACTGAGAGCCTCTTGTGTATTAAGTGCATGTGCTGTAGTGACAGAAGAATATCCCTGCTGCCTTCATTGCAGTACAATCAACATGCTACTTATTCAAGTGTTTAGAGATCAAAACGCCAAGAGGAAAGGAACAAAAATCTCTCTCTGAAGATGTGGATAAGTGGAAGCTGGAGTTTCAAATATCAGTTTGGGAGTGTGCAAGGCAAACAGTAGTGGTGTTTGCTTGGAAGCACAACCTGGCACATACGCTGTATGCCTGCAGGACAGATCTGGCTCCAGGGGGGTGCTGGCATCTTCTCTTGGGAGGGAGAATCTGGAGGAGTTGCCATCCCAAATGGATCTGCAAGGTAGAGCTGGGAAGGAAGTACCTTAAGATCATCTGTTTCTGTTAGCTTGTGTGGAAATGTTTATCTCACCTGGCAGACTTTACCAAGCCTCGCTTAGGAAATATAAACACTTTCTTGAGGTTCCCAGTATTTGTTTCTGTTCTCCCATCCATTGCTATCCCCAAGGGCAGGATTGCTCTCTAGATCAAGGCTGGAGAGCAAGGGCTGCCAGCGCTCTTGCCAGTGTTTGTTCCTCTTGCCTCCAGCCCAGGGCTTGTGTGGCAGTTCTCTTTCACTGAGGAAAAAACAGTGTAGTCCTCTAATGGCCACAGAAAGGCTTGTGGTGCTGGAGCGGGCTCTGCCTCTCACTTCTGTCAAATTCAGTTCTTAGCAAGGGTAAAACTTCATTCTTTTGCTTCTGAGCAATGTAACTTCTCTGGGCACAAATATTTTTGTTGCTCAGCTGTTGTTGCCGATTAAAACTGGTCAGAAACTGGAAAATGCTAGACAAGAGGAAATATTAGGTACATGCTTGCAAAAAAAAAACCCAACCCCAAACTGTATGCAGCTGCACCAAACAGAAACATTGTTCAGATGGCAAAAACACTCTGTGCTTATCTAATATCTCTTCAGACTGTTTCTAGACACCCAAGGCTGGGCAAGTTTTCACTTGCTTGCTCATAAGCTTGGCCACACTTTCTGCTTGCCAGCCCTTGCTCCCATGCCAGGGTTCGGTGCCTGCTCCCAAGTCAGCGATGCTGACCCGCCTGCAGAGGCTGAGCGTGTGAGAACACGGCAGGCCCACCTGCAAACCCACGTAGCCAGATGTGCCAGTGGGTGTGTGAGAGCCGCAGGTGATTAAAGGGTGACAGAAAGCAAAGTGAGCGTGTTATGTCGTGACCGTCGCAGCTGTACTGACATCCGCAGAGGTGGAAGAGTTTGTGTGTCTTGTAGCAGTCTTTGTCCACACCAAAGGGTGGGGAACGCTTGAGGCATCAGTCTTTTATCCCTCGAGGGGCTGTCATGCAGAGCAGTGAGCACAAGGGGCCTTTCCATCTCCCAGCAAAGGGCTCCCTCCCGCCGGCTGGCCCCGGGAAGCGGAGCGGGGCTCGGTCCCGGCGCTGGGGAGGCAGTGCCCTCTAAGGGAGGCACTCCGCAGGAGAGGTCAGCTTTGGGAAGCTCTGCAAGGAAAACTTGCCCGTTGCTGTCTGAAATGGCTGGAAATGATCTGGGGGAAATCTGGAACCTGGCTGAAAGCATTTATTAACTAAAACTGCGAAGAATTTGAGAGCTTTTCCAGAGCCTTCTGTGTGCTAATATGCTTTGTCGCAGCAGTGAGGAGCAAGGTGTCTGCTTCGGGAGTGATCCTGTCAAAAACAAGTGTATAAGAGGGGATCTTCTCTCTATCTCCATCGGTCAAGTGTGCTTGGGGTGGGAGATCCTCTCCAGCAATCAAAGCAGCTTATGGTCCTTGGTCTTTCTGCAGTTGGCTGTTCTAGGTGGGAAGGCATCTGAGCAAGGACCATTTAGAGCTGTGGTAAGCATTTAGAGCTTAGGTAAGCATTGCTTACCTAAGATGCCCTTGTTTTGCACAGTCTGATTTTGCAGTTTTGACTGTTTTGCTGTTGAACACCCTCCTCAGGTAAATGGAGCAAATCAAAGTGAACATTCCTAACAAATTAATGAGCAAACACATTAACAGCTCTGAAAATGAAATGCCTACACATCACATGAGTTCATTTCACAGTGTTTATATATTTATGGAAATGTCTTTGAATTATACTCCCAGCTCTAGCAGAGATGATTTCTTCTTCCATTATAAAGCAGGTTATGCGGTGATAACTTCTAGACCCCTATGAGCTACTGGAGCATGTAATTATCTTGTTCTAGTTATTAATGATGAAAGGTCTGTGCAAGTCCCAGAGTAGCTGTATGCACTATGCTTAGTAGTTTAAAGAGGCTGTCTAAATTTAATTTAGTTTAAAGTTTAGTGGCTGATTTTTAAATAATCTTCAAATATGGAATATAAATGTTTTGGGGCATTTAAAGCTTCTGAAAATTATAAATGGATACGTAGTACTGCAAATATAAACCTATCATTGTGGTGCTAACATATGAAACTGAGAAAGGGGACTGTAAGCAAAAGAAGCTGACCAGGCTCTACTCTGAAATGTGTATTGCAAAAAACATCAAGCTAATACAAATTAGGACTCGGACTTTTAATTTTGAAGTAATACTATTGCTAATGGAAGATATGTTAAAAATTAGTTTCATCTTAACAGCCTTGGAAGGTGGCCAATTTATATACTTCTGGCCTAGAGAGCTGCAAACCTCTGTTCTCCATCCTTCCTAAAATGGCATCGCTTGTTTTATGATGTCTCCTAGCTATAATCCTGCTTCTCCAGTCTGCTGTAATAATACTAATTAGTTCTGTATGTAAATAAACTATTGTTGACAGGACACTTTCAGCAATTCACATATGACTCATGGAGGGAGACAGAGGTTTTAAAAATGATTTATCCATAAACAGAGATTCCATATGTCCTAACCTGGCATGGATTTCTCTCCTCTTTATAGCAAGGAATGTGTGTATGCCTCTATAGCAGGGCTATAATGTGACAATTTGTCTCGAAGTGAAACCAGGATTTATGGTACTTACTGGAGACCACAGAGGTAAAATGAACAGCAGGCTGCATTTAATCATCTGAATTTTCAAATATTTCTTTTGCTTGGGTAAATATGTCTTTGTTCCTTTTTGGAAACATTGAGCTGTAGGATTGGTTCCTGTAAAGTTATCTGAAAATACTGCAGGCATACTTTTAGTGAAGTGTGTGCAGGGGGTGGGAGAGGCAGCATGGACAGGGGACACTTCTGCTGGAAAATGTTTTTGAGCCCAAAACTTTCTAGCTCAGTGTGCTTCTGGCAAGACTGCCACTATTAACACATCCTTGAAGAAAATGCACTTATTAGGTGTCCAGTGCACATTTCTGGAAGTCAGGGCGTGTCGCACTAATCCTAGATAAATGCCATAGGAAATCCAAGCAGAGGAGAAAGGACTTGTGAACAGTTAAATGTTATTCATCTCTCCTGTAGGGCTTGCTCCTGTGGTCTTTAGTGTTGTGATACTATTCCAACGTCGAGAGGAGTTGTGCTGATAGGAGTGTACTCGTAAGGGACAAACATACCCTTTGCAGGGTTTGGAAACTTCCCTGGGTATGAAGCTTAGAATTGAAGTAGTTTGTCTCTGAGCTTTTTATTTTTGCCCTTGTAGTCTAGACTGTAGTGTCTATATCCTTCTGGAGATGCTGTTTGTTCTCCCTGTCTCTTCCTTTTGCCTCTTGCTTTCTCTTTAATTATTTTTGGTTTTAGTACAGGGTCATTCATGTTACTACAAGTAATTTCTGTAACTTGCTGATTCTACCCTTTTAAATCAAACCTAGGGTTCTCGTAACCACACGACTTCATGATATGGAGCTTTGGGTAAAACAACCAGAAATCACGGAGTGGTTGATGCCTAGAAAATGGCAGCATGGATTACCTCAACACACAGAAAAGGCAGATTAAAAACCCACACACCAGTGGCAGGTGGTGTTTGTGCCTTCATAATTTGAATGAGACAATACTGCACATGTGAACCATAAAATGGGATGAAACAAAGTGCTACTGGCAGTGAGTTGTGATGACAGAACAAGAGGGAAAAAAAAAGCTGAATTTTGTGTATGTGGGGGCAAAGTTGGCACCTGCAAAGAAAAAGGCTGGCTGCTTATTCATGGCAAAGATGTCAGCTTTCTTGCCAGTAGAATTGGAGCCCATTTTCTTCCTTCAGAAAAAGAGAGCTCTCTAGGGGTGACAGTGCTTTAATTGGGATGGCTTGTTACAGCCTTTGGGCTGCGAGTCCTGCTGAGGCTGCCAACGAAATGCCAGTGTGGAGGAGATTTGTCTGCTGAGAATTGGACCAGGCACTGGTGCATTGGCACAGCTGTTTGTGGGAAAGGCAAAGCCAGAGCTGCTTTTTTCCTTCTCTCTTGAATTTGCAATGATTTTCCCCCTTCAGGCTGTGTAGGGAGAAGAAATAAAGGCAGTAAGTTGGCTTACCCAAAGAAGGGGTTCCCTGGTCTGGATTTTCTTGCTTTCATCAGATTTTATTTGGTTCATGGCCTGGCTCTGAAGTTCTGAGCCTGACAGTTGTCATTTGCTGGTAATGCTGGCCAGGGTTTATTAGTGAACCTTGCTGGAGGAGCTGCTTTTTAGCTGGTCCCAAGAAGCTCCTTTCCAGCTGCCGCTCCTTTGTCTCATGTATGAGACTGAGAGTATCCTTCAACATCCATACCAATATTCAAGGCAAGAATCTACTATTGTGTGCCAGCAATAATATTAATAATAATAATAAAAAAGGGGGGATTTTTTGAAGTTGTTTTTTCTCATGTCCTGAATCTAAAGATTGTAGTTCTTTTGTACTCCTCTGGTCTTGACTTTGTCACATATGAGTATTTGCTATGAAAAAGGAAGGTGCCTAGAGAGTATTTTATCTTATTTTGTAAGGGACTATGATGGAACCTCTGAAATATGGAACCTGAGTCCTAACACAGGGATAGGAAAAATTATTATCTGAGAAGGACCTGATAAATCAGATATGTGCTTTGGTTAGTTTCTGACCTTGGCAGACTTGTGGAAAATCTCCCTTCATGCCCAGGTATATACATTTTACAAATCCAGCAGTGACTGAGTGCAATTCTGGTTCTGAATAGAGAATAGATCATAGTAAACTATCAAAGGCTAACTGGAAGGTGGAGACTAATTCAGCTCTGATAGTTTCATGGCCTATTCCTATTACTAAAATACATTACTGTCTTCTGCCTTTGTTTCCCACTTAGGCATTTCTGATGTAAACATGTGGTGATGATAAAAGTGAAACAAAAGCAGATTTTTGGGAGGCAGAGAAGAAATTTGGGTGTGGAGTGGAGGCTGCATCTGGCCAGCTCTGTTAGAACTGTCCTTTTTCCCCCTCTGTAAACATGTGACAATTTATAGAAGGATCATTAGATTACATTTTTCATGCTGTCGTTGTTAATTACTATTTGAAAGTTGAAATGAACAGTTGGGTTTCTTGGTTGCTGTGAGGTGAGTAATGTGTTTACTGACTGGTGATCTGCTGCCTACCAGCACACCTTGGCTACCTGTACTTACTGGTTTTAGCCACAGAAAAAGCTTGGGGTTATGTTGCGTTTGATCCATTTAAAAACAAAGGAAAGGGAGATTATTTCCTGTCTCTTTAAACAAATTCCTTAATGAGCAATATCCCCAAAATAGGCTGAGCAAAAAGGTAGCTAACTATTTTGGTCAAACTGTGTAATTGTAACCCAGAGGCCAATTCATTCTCAGGGAGCTGGGATTGCTGGAGAGCACAATTTTGAGAGTGAAAGGTGAGTTCAGAGACATGGCTATGGGGTTTTTGATACAATTTTTCAGGAAATTTTGAACATTTCTGAAAAGTCAGGTGCCCAAGAAGCATAATGCTCTCCTGAAGTGGTAACTGCTGTATGAGCTTGCACTTGAACACTCATGCAGAAATATCAAGGATTCCCTATGTACTTGAAGAGCTTCAACTGGGGGATGATTTTTTAGACCTTAGAAATTCTAACAGAGTCAAAGCAAGACAAAAGCATAGAAAATCTTCTGCTCAAACTGAGGCTTATATTTTTAATTGCTTTGAGGCAGAGAATGTGGCTATGTTTGGAAGTGTAAGTACAGGACAGGGCCACAGAGGATTAATCTCCTATTCCCAACCCTCTGCCCAGTTTTTCTGCTGTTACAAATATTGAGAGAAAGGCTAATGGTATGAAAATCTTGTGATAGTCCTCCTGGGAATCTTTTGTCCCAGAGTCCAAAATGTGAAATTGAAATTTGCCCTGTGTGCATCTCTTCTACATGTGCATAAACTCTGAACAGAAATGGCAGGATTATGACCAGAGTTGATTGATTAATCCGTTAAAGAACTTTTGCAGAAACACTCTGGAAAATCCTCACAAAATTTCTGGCTTCTATCTCAAAATGTAGATCACAGGGGAAAAAAGTAAAAGTTTGATTTGCAGGTGCGGCTCTTGGATTACACGTATTTGTTAATGGATGGTTATGGTGGCTGCTTATCTTTGCATCTGTTGGAGCAGATTGTTAAAGGCTAATATTTGCAGTGATGGTTATGGATTCCCCTGGCAGAGTCAGAAGTGTGTGGGCATAAAAATGCAAACTGATTTATGTGAACTTGAGTTACTTAAGAGTCTCTATTGAAAGGGACTTCCCATTCAGGCCTCATGTTGCTGTTTCTTTATCTGATATGAAGTTTTATTTTTCCAGTAACGCTGCACTTTAAGTTTGATAAATCTTTTAGTGGAGCATCTACCCAAGCCTACAAACAAGCAGTAGTTGTACTAGATATCCCACAAACAGTGTGTGAATTGTCAGGACCCAGAGCTGCTGGGGTGTCCTTTTTGAGAGGTAGAAGTAATTCAACTTGTTGAAAAGTAGTGGGGACAGTGAATGGTAACATAGGGAGTATTTGGAGAAGGTTGTGACAGGGAGGTAGCTGAGGACTATGTTTGAGGTGAAGTAGCTGTTTATTGAAATACTGTTACCTCCAAGGGGGCAGTGAGGCTGTATGGTATTTTAGGACACTGATTTCCTGTGGACCTATAAAGAATTGTTCAGGAAAATGGGGCAATTCAAGCACAGTTTTGGTGTTTCTTGGTGCATTTTGCATTAGTGTGCAGAGCAGAGGTCAACAATCACTGCAATTTGCATCAGGACATCGTCTGGGTACCTTCCAAGGAATGCATCTTGCTCTGGTGCTTACGGAGTTCATATAACCCTTCCAGTGCTAGGAGGAAGGAAATCAGATCTAGAGTTTCCAGAGGGACTGGGCAGGCAAAAATTAAAGTGTATCAATAACAACTTGCATTCAACAGAAAGATAAAAATATACATCCAAGAAAGAAGATACTGGCATTGTTCTTCCCTTATATGTTTCAGAGTCAAACAATCACTGCTCTTAACAGCTATGAACTTATGATGTAAGTGTATGGGCTCTTGCCTCTCCCCTGCTACCATGATACTTCAACACTGTAGTTTTATTTTCGATATTCAGGTACTCTCTTCCTAGAGGGAACCCTGTAACTACCCCAAGGACTCTACACTTGTCAGTCTGTCCAGACTTATAAGTGATTGCTGCCAAGCAGCTGCTGCTTTTGACTTGTGTCCCTGACAGCATCTTCCCTCAGCTAAGGGAAAGGGGAATAGGGTGGAAAGTTTCCTCGTGTCTAGGTTGCAGTTTTGATGGAAGGACCACTGAGTGTTTAAGTTTAAGCTTGCCTTATAAGAAGAACATCCAGGGAAGAGGTTTTATTGATGCTCAAAATCAATAATTCAAGAAGGATAAAGAGCAAATGAAGTTCCCAGGATTTATATGTAAGAGCTTGAGAGTATACTTGCAGCTAGGCTGCTCTTGCTTAGTGAAGTAGTGGGGCCACCTAAGAAAAGCTAGTTCACTGTGAAACAGGACACAATGTGGGTGGCTTTGCAATGCTTACAGGAAGGGAACTGGGGAAAAAGGGATACCAAACTGGTCTGCAAAAAAGAATTGCATCGAAACAGGTGTGGATAAGTGAAGTAATCCAGAAACTATCTCTTTGGGTTTATTTAGTAGCTTCTGAAGAACTTGTCTGAACACAAACTTCAAAGTGGATCAGAAGGTGAGCCTGGCATGATCTAAACATACAGGTATTGCTTGAGACCTGTGTTTTGTTCCAGGCTCTGCTACTGGCCTGGAAGGAAGTATTTGGAGAAGAGATTTCATTTGTCTTTGATTTTCTGTAAAATCAAAGCAGTGATATCAGCTACCATGAAAACATATGGAGATAAGCTGATGCAAAGTTATTAATTATACTAGTAAAATCACTTCCATGATTGTGGCAAGTTTCCCAAAACTAGACTCTTGAAATAACTTTTTCAGTAAGTAAAATTCCCTTGTTTCATGTCTTTTTCCTTCTCATGTCCAGAATACAAGATGGATCTCACTTTCTGTTGCTTCCACTAAATTGGATTAGTCATCTGCCTCCAAAGGTATGTGCCTCAGGTCCAGTTCTTGCTGACAACCAAACCAATGGGCCATTACATGAGGCAGATGGAATCTAACATCAAAGGAGAGAGCAATTTGGGCTGGATAGATGCCAGGAGCTTTTTGTGCTTATCCAAATACCTGCATGCACTGATATTTTTTTCATTGCTGCTAGTGCTCCCTTATTGCATGTTGGAAAGATTAAAACCTTTGCTTGTGAGTAAGGTTGTACTACCATTATCTCCAGTGCCTGAGCGAAAATGGTGGTGTGGGACTGCTTATGATGTTGGAGATCACTCTTCATTTTCAAATGCTCGTGCCTCAGGGGAATGAAAGTGAATGCTGTGTAAAGCTATCTACACATGGGATTTTTAGCCGTGCCTCAATGTGATCAACTCTTCAAGTCTTCCTGTCACACAGTCAACAAACAAAATTAAGAATTATCATTGCTATAATGTGGCAGGAAGGGGCTGCAAGGAGAAGAGAGTGCAGAGAT
>NW_009617260.1:3571-24269 GCF_000690535.1 Cariama cristata | reverse complement strand
CCTGCTGAGTTCTAATGAAGCTATTGCTGCAAAATAGCTTCCAAAACATCTGTGAAGGTTTCTGGAGGGCCTGCCAGAGATGTAATATTGCAATAGTCTGTGTTGCCCTGGTATAAGCCTCAACAGCACACTTTGCTCTTGGCTATGGTAATGCACAGCCAGTGTCCCTGTGGAAGTGACATTCACTGTAGAGTAGGACCACCTGCAATTTGAGAGCAATTCCTAAATAGACGCTGAGAAAGCTGGAACTGAGGCCAAAGTCCACTAAAGTGCAGGAGAAATTCAGATAAATATCCTCTCCAGCATGTGTGAGAAATTAATCCCTAAGACCTCTACGAAGCTGAGTGCAGCTGTTTTGCAAATTATGACCACTTTGGTTTGTACATCAAGCCAGATAGCTCAAGAGAATTGTGTTTACTGTGTTATTTCTGGTATCCTCCTGGGAAAACAATCTTTGTGTTCCCTTTCTGGTCAGCTGAGGCATTTGGAAACAGAGGCAGAAGAAAGGTAACTGGGCTTTGCTCCTTCTGAAAGACACAGTGGGGCCAAGCAAATGCACAGCTAATGTGATCTGGAAAGATCTGGTCTAGTCAGGTTGTCAGCCAGGCTGCAGGCACAGACTAACCCCTCTTCTGTGCCTTAGTTTTCATGTTTAAAAAGTGGCATGATGCTACTGGTATGTTAAGTAGGGGTCTGGAAGAGGAAGGTACTGTTTGAGCATTGCTTAGGTGATGGGACCTATTTTCTGTGGTTGCTTTCTCCTTAATACTATGTACAGAATTGAAAGCTTTGTGGCAGCATTGGGCTATCATACAAAGAGCTATGAAATGATACTATTTTGCAAAAAAAGTTCAGGGTCACCTTTACAAATGCAGCCTTTCATGGAGCATCTGCTAAAGCTGTGGGAGACCTGTGCGGGCTTATTGAGAACAAGGGTGTTAGAGCTGGAGCACCCTTTATGGCCCATAACACATTTACAGCCACTACCCTGCCATGTCAAATGCTCAGTTTTTTCAGCTCCTGGCTGCCTCTGGTCCTCCTGCTTTTGCTGTGCTGAGACTCAGCTTTTTCGCAAGCCATGGGGCAACTTGCCTGTACAGATCAGGCAGGTACAAAGACTACTTTTGAAAGTCTTGTCCTGGGGGTCTGCATCTGTAAAACCTGGCTCTAAAACTAGCATTTGGGTATGGTTGTTCCCAGCATAGGATAATGTATGAAGTCAGGAATTCCAGTGTTAGTACTGGGCGTGGATTTGCCACTCTGACTTTTTTTTAAGAGAAGATATTCTTGCTTTATTTCCAGAGGCAAGCCTTTCCAAAGTTGTGAACACAAGAGCTTGCCAAATATTAGCTTTCAAGGTTTTAAGTCACACCATGTTTACTTGAGTTACCTCTTCTTGAAGTCTATATAAAGAGTCATGTTTGCTCAGGCATACTCCTAAAAGCCCCAAGACATAGCTCTGGAAGGAGGTATGCAGCAGCAAATGTAAATATTGCTGTCCTTAAAACTGGAATCCCTCCAAGTAATCTATAGAAGGAAATAGTAATGTGAGGAAAGAATTTTATAAGATTTGGAGGCAACTTTGTAAGATTTGGAGGCAAAGACTACAGAACAGTACCTGCAATAGATAAAATTCTGAAATTCAGTGCTATTGTAAATACAGCTTCTCTTGGCCAAGGCTTAGTCCTGCAATTGCAGCTGCTCTCTTCTGTTCCCCAGTGTTTCCCTTTGCTGTCACTAAGGCAGCATTTTCCCATACCCCAGCCTCTGAAGCAATTGCTGGGAACAGTTTTTAGGGACTTTGCTGGCCAAACTGCGCTGGTGTCTTGCTGTGGGACAAGAGTTGGAAACAAAATATTCCTCATACTTTGCGAAGTGATTCCCTCCCACCTTTTGTCAGTAATTGCAATCAATTTTGAGAAGGTTGTGGAAATGTGAGATGAATTTCAGATGCTCTGTGATATGATAAATGGGAGAGGAATTTTCATGAAGGAGTTCCTCAATACAGTGCAAATAAAAAAAAGAATTAAAATTCAACCACAATATTTACAAGCCTCTCCACCTGCCCATATATGCAAGTATGCTGAGACTAAATTCACATCATGAGTTTCCTGCAGCTGAGACAAATGAGCAGAGTGCTGGGCTGGCTGAGGAGAATAGTATTTGCCCTTGCCAGGCCCCTTTTTCTATGTATCAACAGGCAACCCATCAAATTTCTACTTAGTTTCTTCTCTCTTTGCAGATAGCTATTATCAACCTTCCCACAGCAGGGGCAGGATGTAAATAAATGGAGCTGAAGCATTTTTATGCTGCAGCAGAAAATCCTGTGCACAAGTTAATGCAGAATAATTATACTTATCAGCGTATTGCATCTAATGTTGTGCTGTCTAGATGAGCGAAGGATTGCTGCAGAGCTGGAGGCAGCAGGACAAGCTGTGATCCTGCATCCTGCCGATGGATTTATGGTTTCCCGATGCCATCTGCTGGCATGGGCCTTGCTTCAGCACTGAGCAGTGAAGTCTTCCAGTTTCTCTCTCCCATAAGCTGATACTGCAGCTCCCCATGCCTTTGCAGGTGGTGTAACCCCAAACCACCCTTTCTTGATGATTTCTTGAGCTTTGCAAAGCAAATGCTCCCTGCAGCCAAGCACCTGTAAAACCACTCTGCACATGGTCCCTCCTGGGGCTGTTCTTCAGCTGGGTGCCCCATAGGCTTTCCGCACCTCACTCTTTGCCTGCTGTAATGCTGTATGTTCCATGGGAGCAGCCCCAGATCCAAGGGGACCTGCAGCTGGATCTTTTTTGGTAACTTACCAGGCTAAACCCCCAAATCCATGTGGTTTTGAGGGAGCGAGTTTGCATTTGGTGTGGTAGTGGTACCAGTAATACTGAATGAGGGCAGGGTTGTAAAGACACTGCTAGAAAGCTTTGGGAGCAATGGAAGTTTGATCTTTGTATAAGTCCCTGAAATGGCCTGAAAATCCAAAATGAATATTCAGGCAGTAGAGGATGTAGGGAAGTTTGTCCTATTTCTGTCTTGCAGTGTCACAAAAGGGCCCTGTGGCAAGCGAAGATGTACTGTGATAGCAACATTAGTTGATATTCCTTGGTGTTTGGTGTTTGCACTCTAGAGATTTTGGTAGAGCTCTTTTTATGCTTTAAGCTAGCATCACTGTCTCCAGCATGGCATTTGCTCTGAGATGTGTGCTGCAGGGGAAGATACTGATCTCTAGATCTTCCTCTGATTCCAAGCAAGCACAACTCAGCTGCTTGTAAGCACTTTGGCACGTGCTAAAGACCTGGCTATGCCCATGCGCACTGCATGAGCCTAAAGACAGGACCGGTGTCAAAGCAGAAGTCATGAAATTCACTTTTAAATCTTCCATTTTTAGAGGTAATATTTAATGTAAACACCACAAAAGAAAGACTTCATGTGCCTTGCTTTTGCCCTGGACTTCCTTTATTTCTGCCTTTGGGAACTTGCACTAGTTAACCCCAAATAAAGTGGAGTTTCTGACATTTAAATTCTAGTATGTCAGGAGTGGGTAGCAAGCAGACCTAGCTGGAAACTATAGCATGTTTGCAGATAGGGATCAGAGGTTTTGAAATCCAGATGTCATGAGGATGAATGAAGAGGAGAAATTGCTAATCAAATTCTCCAGGACTGCAATGCAATAAACCAGGGTAACTTGATGGAAAATGTAATCAAGCTTTCCAGTCTGTTTTCCAGCTACATTTAGGCTCTGATTTTTCAGTCCTTCTGCCTCCCTCTTCACATGGACTTTAAAAGGAAGAAAGATGTCTTCATGAGGATCAATGAAGTAATTTAGTTTTACCAAGCAAGTCTAGTAATTCTGCTGGACAGATCTTCCAGAGGTTTCTTTCTCTTAACTGGGGGAAATACTGTAAAGAAATTCTCCATTTTCAGACCATTACTAGTATTGATAATGCCAAAGCAGAAGCATAATGCTGGAGTAGAAATGGATTATTTTTTCCCTCTCATGGGTCAGTAAGTGGTTAAATTTGAGAGATGTTTTCTCTATCTTGCACATATATAAACCAGTTCCAACACCTGATTTTGTGCTGGGGGAAATTGGTACTTGTCTCCCTTGTCATGTTTATCAAAATGACACAATTAAATGCAGAATACTTAGCAGTAAAATGTGTTCATAGACCATAAATTATAATGGACTGCATTGTATTTTTTGAGATGGTTGGACGCACAAAATATTGCCCTCACATTATTGAGTGGGGGTGTCCCCTTGCTTACAGACTTTTACTGGATACAGGAATCTTGGATATTCTCACATCCCCATAGGATGAAAGGAGCTGAGCAAGTTCATAGTGGAGCTGCAGGTGTTGACTTTCTACAAAGTAACCTAAAATGCTTTTCTATGAATAATGCAGTCTAAAAACACATCAGTAGCTGACATACTGCCTGCCTTTTGAGTTTAAGTGAAAATTTAACCCTGAAAAAAGTAATGATCAAGCACTTTGTGTTCTATAGTATTTCAGGCACATCATTTTCAAGGTTTTAACACTGGCCAGATGGGAGACGACGCGCAAATTGCTGCTTTAAGACTTAAAAGGTCTCTGCAAATTAAGCTTTTCATTTTTCTCATTTCTTCCTAAAATTTGCTTGGAGGTTGCATGCAAAACAATGTTTTTGACAGGAGCAGCCTGATTGTAACCATAAGCTTTAGTGTTCAGGGGAAATGATAAACTGCCAGCAAGTTTTGTGCAGTAATGGGGCAAAATTTCTTTAAGACAGAAATCTTTTGGTTCCATCTTAGAGGTAACTTGTAACTTTAATACCTACAAGGATGTGTATATATGTATCCTAGGTCTTGCAATCAGTGATACAGGGATGTTGTCAATTCTTCTAGGCCGTGCAATAAAAAAAAGGAGTAAATACTTAAGTGATCAGACTTTGCAATGGGTATCATCTTCAGAAGCTGTTTAACAAGCAGGATTAAATGAGGGAGCATCATAGCCATGTGGAAGGCTTTCAAACCTCAGCTCATTTTCTAAACAAACAGGAGTTGATACAACAGAAGCTAAGATAAGGAATTATCTCTTTAACATAAGCCCATGTGCTCAGATACTGGGTTTCCAAAGAAGTTTACCTCAGAGCAGCAAACCATGGGTGGCAGTGATCAGTGGGGCTGGTGGAAGTGCTCCTGCATCTTGCTCTGGGTTGGCCTGTCAGGTACAGACAGTGTAATTTAAAGCACATTTCAGACTGCTCTAAGTCATGGGAAGGAAGGGGGGCGAGTTCTGTTGACCCTAAACTTGGGGGATTTGAAATGGCATCTTATACCCACTTCAGTTGCACTACAGATAATGAGCTGTGGGGGAGCATGGCAAACCTAGAGGGATGCTCTGGTTGCTTACAGCTGTGTAAAACACATAGATTTGATTTGCTATTACAATAGAAGCAAAAGTTCAGAAGTCAAATGGAAGCAGCTGCCCTTAGAAACTCTCATGTTGTCCATTGTTATTGCCTGCAATTTTTTACATTTCTATTCACCCCATGTAGGCCCCCAGGACCTGTGAATTGGATGGCTTTGAGATGCTGCCCTTTGCTTCATGCTGTTCCTCTGCAGTCAGCAGTTATCTGTAAATTGGTGAGTGACTGCTTCTCAGATGCTTCGCGGAGGTTTAGTTACACTGAACCTTCAAGTTCGCAGGGGGATAAGCCTCAATGCCACAACCAAAATGGAACCTGGAAGAAGCTTTTATGTATTTCCATGCATCTATGGTAATATACACTGAAAAGAGACATGCAAGTTTTTGCATTTCATGTTTTTATTTTGACTCTGCACTGTTTCGCACTCATCTAATTCGTGTTTTGGGCTCACTTCAAAATTTTTGTGTGGTTTACACCAGAGATGACCACGCTTGGTGGTGGGAGGTTTACCTGTATTTGAATTATAAAAATACTGAACTACTGAGTAGATACAAAATAGGAATTGCTACAGGAAGACAGTGAGGACTCTTATTTTACAGCTATACTGCAGAGGGAAGATGTGGTTCTTTTTTTTTTTTTTGGTGCTCATTGAGTCCCTCATGCACCACTTTCACCTGTGGAGCTGAGGGCTGCAGAAAACTGTATTCCTTGGGGATGCTGTGAACTTCCATCAATACCAGACTTTGTGTTATTCTCACCAAGACACTCATACTCAGGCCCTTATTTCCCCGCTTTCCTCAGAAAAAAAAAAAAAAGTGTATTTCTTTGATAACTTCTCGTTTTGCCTGCAAATAAGCTACATAAGTCACCTGTATAAGAACGTACGGGGGCTGGAGTCTGTGATCATAGCTGTGGAGTTGTGTGACAGTTACAGCATCTCGTTTTAAGATCTTTGTTCTCAACGGCCACACAGTGGCGGCAAAACCCAAAGAGGTTTCCCCATCCTCAGCCAGTGTGGTAGAAGGAGGAATGAGTCCATGGCTGTACAAGATACAGTTCGTGCTGATAGGGTATGAAAAAGTATATTTTATTTTTAAAAAAACAAACAACAAACTGCTATCTATAGGTCACAGAGGGGAGAACTTGAGCCAACGCTGCCTGAGTGTAATACTTGATTGAGATGAATCCTGCTGCAGGGAAAGACTGATGGGATTCACTTCTAGCAGTACTTGTGTCCTTCTGTGCTTTGCTCCTGGAGGAGTCAGACTGGCTGAGAGTGACACAAACTTTTCTAGACAGTTTTAATAAGTTTCGGTCGAGTTGCATTGGTTTTCAAGGAAATTAATAAACATGCTTTTAGCATCTGTCTGAGGATGAATTAAAGACATAGTGGAAATCAGTCTGGTTTGGGAGCATATATACTTCAGTCTGGTCATATCATCATTTACAGCTTCAGGGTCCTGCTAGTCTGTGTACTCTACAAACACAGTATGAAACCATTCCCTAACTAATCCTTGAAGTCTAAATAAAAAGCAATAAGGAAAGGACACTTTTATTCCAGATAAACTACCAAAGCGTGGAGGCAAAGGATTACTTCCTTTTTGTGGCTAAGGATGTATCTGGAGACAACTAAGAAGCTGAATCTTTTTAGAGAGCCTAATTCCCTTGTGATGAAGTCTTCAAGCATTTGAATGCTTCTTGCCTAAAACTACACTGGAAACACTGCAGGTGGGGATTGGAAAGCAAATTTTTACCACAGCATCCCTGGTCCCAAGACCCACTTGCTGCCCCACAGCCTGAGCCATAACCAACAAATGAAGACAAGGCTGGAAGGCAACTAGTCATTTATTATAAAAGAAAAATAGTGCAACCCAAAATGGATTTTCACCTCCTGGTCCATAAATCTTCACAGTTTCTCTCCTTGTCTAGAAGGATGGGAATTTCTTTGCAACCAGAAAAAGACCTTGGCTGTGTGTGCAGTGTGCCCAGCTCAGCAGAAGGGAAAAGTCTGTGCATTATGTGCAGCCATAATTAGTTTAGGACACTAGTTAAAGGAGGAGCTGTTTGCAGAGCAATCACCAAGCAAGATATGAGGCTCTGGGTGCAGCGAGGAGCAGCATGGGCAGAGCACTTGCGTGAAGGAATGTGGTCATACAGGAAAGCAGGGCAGAACACCACCGGGTGTGTGAACTCTGAAGCAATTTTTTTTGCCTTCCTTGTAAGTGGATTAAAGGAGGCAATCTGAATATCTTCCTTAATTATCACCATTTCCTATATATGGAGTGATTTACTAGTTTAAATAGGAAATAATATAGTACAATTTATTTAAATGACTCATCAAGTAAAATAAGACTGATCCAGTCCACTGTTTTATGCCTGTCCTGTAGGAAGAGGTATCTGAAGCAACAGACGTACAGATGTGCTGTACCCCTGTAGTACAGGCTATAACTTTTGGCTGTAGCTCTTGTGTATCACCACAGACCTGTTTAATACTTTTGTTCTCTTGTCTTTTCAAGTTCATCAGAAATGATGTATTATAGTTGAGATGTATTTATCTTGCAGCTAACAACAGTTGGATGGAGTAAAGAACCTGTTGCCAATTTTAAACTTTTCTTTTTCTCAGTAATCATTTATTATAAAAGAAAAATAGCACAACTCAAAATGGATTTTTACCTCCTGGTCCATAAGTCTTCATGGTTTCTCTCCTTGTCTAGAGGACAGGAATTTCTTAGCAGCATGCTATAGATCAAGATTAATGCTCATCTGTGTCCAAGGCTGAACACAAGATGTGAACACCAGCAAAGCCTCTGCAGACTCCTTATGATTTTCCACTATACTTTGCAAATGACATATTCTAGCATGAAATTTGTCATTATTTCACTGCAAGTAGCTCTTGGAGGGCTAGTCTGACTGTGAAGATAATCCTGGAAGTTTAGGTATTTGAATGAATCATTCATACAAGGCTTAAAGTTCAGGTTTTGAGACTGCTGGGTGCGGACGTGTTCACCTGACTCATGTGTGCTTGTCCGTTAATTCCAGGATTGCCCAGAACTACCTGGCAGGAGGATGTGGGCACTTCTGAAAGGCTTGTGTTCGATACAGGTTGTCATTAATGTGAACAGGAGGAGCACATGGATGGGCAAAATGGTGAGATGTCTGGCTGGTGCAGCCCAGTGACCTGTCTCAGTGCCTTGGGACTCAATGCTGCAGAGGGAAGCCAAAGACTTTAAGGATGAATAAAAATCCCTGTTAAAAGAAACCTCTTTCCTATGTGGAAGGGAAGAAGGCTGATGCATACCAGCATGTATCGTTTAGTTCCTGAAAAATTACTGAGTGCCCAGTCACCATCTCATGGTTACCTAGGCCTCTGTGCCCCTCTTGCCTTTCTCACTGTTTTTCTGGTCACTGCCCACAGCCTGCTCTGAGTTGTGGTATCTGATAAATTGGTCATCAGTGGGCATTCAACTTGCATGGTGAAGGTAAGTCAAACTTTCTGGTGATTTTTCCCTTTTACGATAATGAGCAGTGGCTGGTTCCCCACACGCACTCCCCAACTCCATCACCCCCTCCCCAGCATCTCCTGAACCTGCTGATTTTTTTTAGACAGCAATCTAAAATTTAACAATCTTCACAGCAGCAGAGGTGCTGCTACCTTTCTCTTTGGTCAATTTGCATTTTTCAGACATCTTTTTTCTCTTTTATCCAGCTGCTTGCATGTGATGCCTTCCTTCTGGAGAAAGGAATTAGATATAAACCTTACAACCCTATTCCTAAGCAAGCCTGATGAATCCTCTCACCAGCCTCTTGCTGTTCTTGGGAAGGTACAAATGCTTGTACAGAAGACGGCACAAATGCTCTGGAGCTTACCTGATACATTTTCACAAGTCTCACTGTTTTTCTTCATCTTATATGTGTTCTCTTAACTTCCATAAGTCTTTTATTTCCCTCCTTTGGCGGTCAGACTTTCAGCCCTCTCAGTGCAATGCCAAGTTTGGAGCATGAAGGGGTTAGGTGAGCTGTCGATGCACCTCCCTTTCTCCAGGGTTCGGTTTAGTCAGCTCAGTAAGTCTGCGGTTGGGCTTTTTCCCTGAATGTAATGTGCTCAGATCCTGTTATTTGGTGTAATTCCTGCTTGCACATGTTCTCTGAACTTTTGCTGGCTGTTTGCATAACCAGGAGCGCATTTCCTGGCTGGCATTCGGCCCTGGGATCTGTTTGTTAGTAGTAGTCTTGGATTGGGAGTGAGTGGTATTCAGAGCTGTAGGCTCATGCTTCATGTGCTTTGCAGAGTCTCCCAGGGGTTTAATTCCTAGTCTCACTTAAAGTCAACTTGTGACTAGATTTAATTTCTGTCCTGTCCCCCACCCCAAATGTCAGTGTACTTGGAGCTTATGCAAGTATAAGATTCCCATATTTGATCCTGGTGATGTGAGGGAAAGTGACTGGTACCACATTGCCTAGTTCAGCCGCTCTCAGAAGCGTCTAAACATTTTCTACCTTCTCATCATGCAACTGTAAACTGGGAGTGTCTTGAAAGCCAGGTTTCCAGGACATGGGATCATTTATGGAGTCTGAACACTAACGATGCCTTAGCTGCACTTTGAGCTCAAGCTTTTGATACTTCTGTATATACATTTGTTAGCACAGCTTTCCTCCTTATCTGATTTTCAGATTCACTGTGGATTTCTTGCAGACTACAATTCTTCCTCTCAAGTCTTGTATCCAATGAGTGTCAACTGATCATCTTCAGTGTCTCAGGCAAATCAGAAGACAGTATTTCTTTGCTTTTCTCTCCTATGCTTGCTACTTCTTCTGTTGACACTTAATGGCCATTCAGTAGCACAGCTGTGTAACAGCGTTTTCCTCATCCACAGTACCTTTTGTCTCTATCACCAGACCTGCTCTTTCTGGTTTTTGGATCTTCCAGCTCATCTAAGTGTAAAAACTGCAGTTGAACCACAAGGGAAGAGTGTTTGCTTGATGCTGAGACAAGGACAGCCTAAGTCCGTTTGCTTGATGTATGCTGCAGAAATGACCATCTTCCAGAATGATCAGCAAACCACAGACACAAATCTGCCAAAAATGTAGAGGCACCCAGAAACCAGCCTGTGCTAATGGCTTTAGAGCCTCATGCTGGAAGATGTTCTAGGTATGTTTCTATTTAGCTTTCTCATTTAAGAGTGGTGCTGTTTTCCTGAGTACTATGGGTATGAAGCTTAGTGGTAAAGTGAAAGAAATCAGGTGATGATAATCAGTATATGCTAACAAACTTTTTTGATCTTATTTAATCAAGTATAAAGCAATTCCTATTCAAGACAAACAAGGGAAGGATCTGAGCTTTCTTTTCAATACCAGCAGCTATTTTTCTGCAGAGTTCATATACTCTGATCATCTAAAATGGAAAGACAGTTAATAGTGGAAATGTATATTTGACACATCCACTTGCCACTTACACATGTAACAGAATCCATGGTCTTCTATAATCAGAAGGAATTAATATACTATAACAAGACTATGATGTGGTGTTTTCCTGTCAGTGAGAAGCAAAGGAAGAGAGGGAAAATATTTATTTCAGGGAGAGGAGGAGGAGAGAATTCCATCAAATCTGTCTTGTATTGCCAATACTGGGGAGAAATATTTCATGTCTTTTTATAACTTTACTAAATCATATGGGAACCTCAAACTGAAAGAATAACATGGAGGAAAAGAATGACTCAAAATATGACCTGTCTTACTGAAAGCAATGGTTAAACTATGTGCATGTACTATTCCTGAAACTGTTTTCCCTGCTCTTAAGGCTTATCCTTGAAGTCTCTGACTTGCTTACAGCTATTGGAGGAAATGAATGTTGTAGTCTGTACAGGATGTTTGTAATGCTTCCACTGGTATAAAAATAACTTTCCCAGTTCCAATTAAATTGAGTCCTCATAAGGATAATTTTAGGTTTGTGAAATGAAATTTGGCAAGTTCCTGAAGATGCTGTCTATTTAACTACCTGTGTTATAAATGAGATTTTCAATGTACATCTCTACTATATCAGCTATTAAAAGTGATAGACTTGTAAAGAAGCAGCATTTGCTTTCACATTTAGTGTTGTATTTGTGAAAATCAGTGTTGTTGACTTCACTTTTAGATTACACTTCATTCCTTGTTCATGATTTTTGATGTTCCAGACTTTTAAAGCAAGGTTATTTCCTTCTGGAATTGTAATACTTAGATCCTTTAAAAAAAAAATCCCAGATTTCATTTTTCTGTAGGAACTGTAGTACTAAGTTTGATACCCATGCAAATTTCCAAAAGTACAAAAGGTGGTGGACAAACAGTTGCTCTCTGGATAGACCACGAATTAGTCAATTTGCAAGCATTAAGAATGCTTATGCTCTGTCAGACTTTCTCAGCATTCCCACTCCATGCTAAGACTTAAGGCTATGTAAAATACAGCTGTGTGAAATATTCATAAAGGCAAATGAAGCAGTAGTTCACACTTGTGTGTTTGTTTCCCATGCACTATGAACCAGAAAGGGGAAACATTTTCATCTTGCACTTTTTTCAGACAGACAAGTTCAATCCAAGTATTAATAAATAATCTTTAGAAGAGAAAACTCACTTCAGGTGGGAAGTGACTTGCTTTGTAAGATTCTGTGTCTGACCTAGTTAATCTGC
The DNA here is from genome assembly GCF_000690535.1 of Cariama cristata. Lineage (NCBI taxonomy): Eukaryota > Metazoa > Chordata > Aves > Cariamiformes > Cariamidae > Cariama > Cariama cristata. The sequence continues at coordinate 12,197 of NW_009617260.1, read as the reverse complement.
TCTGTCTTTGGGAACCATAACAAGAACAACAATTCTGAGAAGGTGCGATTTGAAGAAATCATAATGGACCCTATGCTGTGATCAGTGGAGTGCTCTACATATAGCTAAGATGGTAGAAAATACTAACATTCCCCAGGTTATCCATGCCAGATCTCACTGCTGGAAGTGGTTACCTCACTGGAGGCTCTGGCAGAGTGATCTGCTCCCCAGGTGGAGTGAGTTGTGTAAGTAGCAGGAGCATCTGAAGTGGGCTGGAGAGGACGCAGAGTCCCCATCTTGCTGACACCAGTGTTTAAAAGGTTGAACCTCAGCTTCTCTTTCATAGCTACAAAGGAGATGTGTTCAGGCAAACTTGATTCTCAGCTTGCCTCAGCCAAAATGGCCACTCAAATTTATGCAACCAGTTCAGGTTTTTCTAAGTGATGCAGAAACTAGGCAAAGTGGGACAGCTTCACTGACAGGGTTTCCAGAGCTGAATAAAGAGCAGAACTCAAAGGTCAGGCTAGTTGGGAAGAGTTTTGTATGAACACTGGGAGAAGCAAAAGCTCTAGAAGAGTTTTTTGCCTCCCCAGAATGTAATTGTTTAGCAAAATTACTGCCAAACGCAGTGAAGGAGGGAGGAAGATGTGATGGGTGCTTGAGTACAGGATTAGAGGGGGTGGGAGGGTAACTTGAAGGCATATTTTAATTAACTAAATTGAGCTGCATCAATATGAAAAGGAACTGTAATGCATTGCAGTAATTCACCTTGTACTGTCCCAGGCCAGTGAGAAGCGGAGCTGGCTGTTCCTGTGTGTCCCCATGACCCTACACCCTGGACCAGGGCATTGGATGGTAGGAGCTGTGTCCTCTCCTCTCTTCCAGGTGGAGCAGGTAAGTGTTGGGATGCTGAATCCCCTGCTCATTTCAGTTTTGCTGCTTTGATTTTTCCATCTAGATTATATCAGTGTCTTGGATTTTCTTCCTTGCCACCTAGCTCTGGAACATCCTGGAATATGGGCCACAGGCAGAGAAACAGTGCAAGGTGAGCCAAACTGGGCATGGGAAATAATTTAGGTACTGACTGCTTGCTTTTAGGGGGTTGCTAGGTTTGATGCCAGTATTGGCATGGACCCTTAGAGTATTTTCTTTATTCTAATGGGGCACAAGAGTGTGCTTTCAGAAACTATCTGCTATTTTTACTAAAGCTATTATTTTCCTGTTAAAAGGTATCTAGAAGAAGAGAAAATATTCTTGATGCTTTTATCTCCTTTTTTTCTGAGGAACCGCATTTTCTATAGCTTGTGATCTCCTATGAAATAGATCTAGATTGGTCCTAAGGTACCATGAGGGTGTTTTGTGGCATCTGGAATAGCAAGTAAAAGTTGTGGACATCCTTCTGGATTGATCAACAGGTGTTCACTGGCAGTGGGGAGAAGAACTTGTACTTTTTCAGAAATACATGTTTTCTTTACCTGATACATATCCCCTTTCTCCCCAACTTTCCAGGTTACTTGCATGTTTTCAAGGTCAGAGTCTGGAAAGTTTCCAGGTTTGCTCCATTTAGACACCATTGTAATTATAATTTCACACTCGGCCTTGAGCAGAATTGAGTGCCTCATCTCTTGGAAAGGAATATGCATAAGAAAACAAATAAAAGCACTTACCAGCTGGTGCCTGGTGAATTATACTGTTTGAAGTTCAAGGATACTGAGTATAGTACTTGATTGGCATTTATGTGGATGTTTGGCACTACTTGACTGTTTCTAGCACTATATTCAGACATATGCTAGTGTAGATTCTGTCTTGCCATGTGAAAGAGATGTTTAAGCTCTCATGAACTTTTCTTGTTCACTCTAGATACCTGATCTCTTCCCTTCTTGCCAGCAAATGGTTTAGGTTGGTTCCCCTCTTTCTTGATCCCACAGAATTACTCTTTTTGGTCCTCATCTTGTAAACATAGGTGGAAAAAGTCTGTAGCAGCAGCTGGCTGCCAGAAATGCCTTGATTGCAGTGCAACTCCAGCAAGGAGATGTGGTGTGATTTGCCTTCCTGCTGTCAGGTCTTAACCTCTTGTTACTGCTGCACAACTCTTCCTCCTTCTGTTTATCCTCTCTACCCTCCTCCTCTCCCATCAACCAGAAAGTGGCTTTAAAAATTGTACATGAGGGTTAAAAGGAAAGTAAGCATGCTTTGGTCTTATCCTCAGATGGGTCATGTCACAACTTCGTTCACCAGCTGTTAGATCACAGCTTGCAACGTGGAAATGCTGTCTGTGCTGAAAGAAAGTTTTAAGTTAGGACAGAGGAATACTTTTCTTAAGAACCACGGGAGATTTGGGATCTCTGGTTTCTACTGAACTGACAAACAATGGAATTGCCTTCAGTTATCTTCGGGATTTAGCTAAAATAAGACACTATCGCAGTGCAGCCTTAGCACCATAGTCTGCATTGCAGGGAGTTAATGCAGTTTATAAAACAAACAGTACAAGAGCACACTTGTACTACAGTGTTGAAATTTCTGTAGTTTGTCCTCTAAACGGTCATGGAGTGAGAATTTGTACTTGCCTAAGCAGCAGCACAGATTTTGTGAAGGGATTACTGGCAAATTTCTCTTACCAAATTTGGAAAATATTTAGGCACCTACAAATATTTGGAGGAGTTAATGAGCACGTATCTGTTTTTTGAAGAACAGAATCTCTTCTAATTTGGCTGTCTAATCTTCCTCAGATACTGAATTATTTGCATCAATTTGAGATGCATAAAGAAAATGAACAACAAGATGCTTAAATGATACATAATGTTGGAACATCTTGCCACATGATTTATAGAAATGCCATAAAAGGGCATGTATTATGCTAAGCATTGGAAAGCCCTTTAAAACACCCACACCCGACAGGTTTTTCTTTCTATTTTCTTTTGCTGTATCTTAGCTCTAGATATTGAGGATGGTAAATGTACAGACATAAGAATCTGTTTTGGTAATTCTGTACCATAACCTTTATTCATATCCCTATGCAAAGCAGAATATGCTTTTATTCTCAACTTATTGATGGGTGTGTATCTCTTATCAGCAGTGCTGAAGCCGGATATAAAAAGCACCTGGCTGTCATCTCTGACTGTTACCTAGAAACATCACTCTCACCTTTCAGTGCTTCCCCCCCCCCGCCTTTCACCCACCTACTCCTTAGGTAAATTGTTTATATTAAAAACCTTAACAGTAACCTCTTGGGTTTATTTGGGGCAGGGGGGAGGGAGCAAGCTTGAAATATTTTTGTGTATACATACACATTTTATATCAGCCTCAAACTTCAGAGACAAGGATTAGGCATTTTTTAAGGTTGCAGTACCATAAATCTCTAGACTGGCACTTGTAGTTTATAGGGGCTGAGTGGCTGTGGTGATCCTCCATAAACAACTCAGACATGTGGAAGATGAATTTTAATGAGTGCTCTCAAAGCTAAGTGCTACCTCTTGCTTCTACACCTCAAATTCACCCATTTTTTATTTTTGTTATGAGAGGCTGCTCTGTGCTTTTTTTCCTTAATTATCTATACTCAAGCTGGATTTTGTCAAACCCAGAGGAAAGGGAATGTAGCTGTGTACACAGAGGTGGGGTTTTCACCTGGTCTTACTTAAGCAAGGCTTTAAGCTTAAGTCAGTCAAAACACCTGGGCTTTTAAAGAGGAGGGATTAGCAACTTGTGCTCAGGGATTGTTTCATTTACTTTTGCCTGTGCAAAAGGCTTTTGTGTTTCATGTCCTGTCTGCAAATATTCAACCTTGTTCTAGGAAAGACTCCAAAGTAAATTAGAGCAGCCTCGGGGGCTGTTTTAAATCACAGCAGCTGAGGCCTTACCCCAGCACTTCATGCTCCACCCTGTGCCTCTTCCACCAACACATTTTACACTAACCTCAGATCTTCACCTTTTCACAGAGAAAACTTTGCATCACTGATAGGTTTTCCTATGCTGAGAAATTGTCAGATCTGCTTTACAATAAGCAAAGAGAATGAGAAATGGAGTCCACTAGCTTTGCTGGGAAACAGACATTCACCAGTTACTGTAATTCAGCATTACATTTATATTCTGAAGTGTGTAGAGTGATGAAGTAGGAAAAACATAGCTAGAATAATTGCTCCTGGGTATTGTGCTTTCTGATGCAAACTTAACCATTCCTGAAGCTACTGGGGACAATTTCCCTGAACTTCCAGTGTTGTGCAATTGACCTTATGCCTTCTCTGAGGTTTCTACTTTCCCCAGCTCTGACAAATATCGGTCCCTGACAGAGGCAGAGGAATTGATGGATCAGTGGAGTGATACAGTACCAACAAATCCATAGATACAAAAATAGGCAGTTATTCTCATAATTTCCTTGTTCTGACACAATTTCCTGCCCTCCTGTTACGTTGTTATGAAGATCGCCTGGATGACAGATCTGCTTTGAAGACTGTCAAACCCCTCTTCGAAGTACCTCTCCTGTTTAGAAATAGCTGTCTTGACGAACAATGGCTGGGAGCAGGGTGAGAAGCTGTGCGATGTTAACAGCCTTTGATCACACTTGGCATGTATCCAACTAGTGCCTGCTGTGGGCACTGCTTGTTTCTAACATTTCTGATCATATCGCACTGAAGCACAGGAGCTGTGCTTTGCTTGATGAGTTTTATTATACCTCCTATAGACATGATGATCTCCAGTCTTGGAGCAACTCAGAACAAGAGAGGGATGTGGGGACCAGAGAGATGCTCCTATATGAGCTAGTTAGGACATGACTGGAACAGACAAGGGAGGAAAGTGAACTAGATTAATTAATAGGGTTCTGCTAGTGCAGTTTATTTTGACAGAAGAGGATTAATGAGATCTCACAGCTGCAGCTCTGCTGACAGATCTGTGTGTGATAATGTCTGGCGTGGGGTGGTAGTGAGCAGATGGAGTTGGTAACCTCTTTGGCAAGTACAGCTGTCCTTGGCACAGGAAGCATTTAATACCCCCATCAAGACCCTTAGGGATCTATGTACTAATGGCTCGAAGGGTGTTTGTGACAGCCTGGCTTTGCAGACTGGTCACCTTTAGTTCGTCATCATCAAACCTTGTTAAGCTCAGTTGTGGTAGTTCTCGGCTCACCTTTGGTCATTTCTGGATCTTAATTATTAAAAAGTAATTGAAATCAAAAGACTAAGGAGTCCATAGGTCAGTGGTTTTTGTTTTTGTTTTTGGCTTTTTTGTTTTTGTTTTTTTTTAGAATGGAGTCTTTCTATCTGCTTAGTGATGATCTCCATGAGTGAGCCTTTAAGTAGACTTGTTTACATGTCTACATGTAAACACTTGTTCTGGTCCAGAACCCTTAATATTGCATAATCCATTCAACATCTAGAAGCATGTGCAAGACTCATATCCCTCAGAGTCAACAGTTTTAGTTAGTCTGACTAAATGAGATACTGGGAATATATATTATCAACATGGATGGAGTCTGCTGTGCTCCTACTTTTATACTTTGAATTTAAACTTAATGAGACTTTGTACTATAATGAAGTAATAAGTGCTGTAGTAGAAAAAAAAACATTAACAGTAGCAGAAATGAAAGTAAGTAGCTATTTTTCCTCATTCAAGTCAGTTATTAGAAATGTAAAGCTTGCTTCTTAGCTATCAATTATTAATAAACACAATTGAAAACTCTCCTATGTTAAAACTTCCTCTCTGTGTAACTTTTCCTTCAGCTATCCCAGATTGCAGTTTATGAGCAAATAGCAGTTCCAACAGACATGGAGCGAGGTAGGAAAATACTCTCTTGAGTGTGCACTTTTCTGAAAATAGACAAAGAAAAAATACCTTATTTGGGAGTCTGGAACAGAGTACAACTCTTAAATTCATATCCCTGTTCTCTAGATCCAGGACTTGTCTAGAGCACATTGTATTACTTTTCTAGCTTGTGTTTGCATGTTCTTCCCATGAGGATCACTTTGTGAGAAAATGGAGATAAGGTACACCAATAATCTGCTTTTAATAACTCTGCGTGAAGGAATGGGGAGAGGGTATTCAGGGGAAATTTCACAAAAATATTGAAAGACTATTTTTTCGCTTTTCCAGCCCTGTGTTTCTTCAGAACTTATTTCCGTTGTTCAGAGTCTCTATAGCTTGTGTTTTCTGTTGCTGGAGTTCATCTTCAAGCACTTTAAAAGAACAGAAAGGGAAGAATATGAAGAAAAACATGGTTCCAAAGAACAAAGATCCCTCTGACTTTAGTAGATGTGTTCAAATCATCATGTTAGTGATGTTTCTCAATGCCATACATTGCAAGAGAAGTCAATTTGAAGATTTAAAGAGAAGTTAGCTAGGCTGTAGGATTAAAAAAAAAATCTTAACATGCCACTGACCAGAGCCCTTGGTATTCTCTATCTGTCACAATACAATTAATATTGTGTTAGTGGGATGTTTTAAACCTGTATTACCTTTTGGCTTAATGTTTAAAGCTGACAGAAATTAAGATTATGTGGAAAGCAGTTTAGCTTGGGTCAAAGGAGAAGTGGGTTAAATATGGGATATACAAACTTCTGGCTCTGGGCTCCTTCTGTGTTTGAAGCTCAGCAGGAGCTGGGACCCCCTTCCTTTTCCTGTGGCAAGATCTCACCATTGCCTGAAGCACCTACTGAGCAGCACAAAGGGACAGGGAAGCAGTGAGGGTGCCAGTGTCACCTATTTCAAGGACTAAATGCCTCATGGCAGCTCTGGTAAGAGCACAGGATTAGAAACTTGAAAACTCCAGGGACCCAGTTTTCCCTGTTCAAGAAGTACAAGCAGAAAACCCAAACCAAAATAAGTGACTCTTTTTTTTTTTTTTTTTTTTTCCTTCCCTACCAAACACTTTAGTGTTACTGGAAGGATCGAATTTTCACATTCTGTTCCTGACTGTCACTGGTTTCCTGTCTAACCTTGAGCCAACCATAAAACAAAAACTTAGCTCGTGTTAGTCATTTTTGTGACAATACTTTTGAGATTTATGAGGGTGAATTGATTAATGCTGGTAAATTCCTTGGAGATTCTTGGATACAATTCCTTATTTAACTCCCTGAGCATGTTTTTGTTGTAGAAGTTGTCAGATGCTCTCAGGAGCACATACATCCACTGCACAGCTCTGCACTACTTCTTGGGTGAATCAGAAGCCAAATTTTCAAATGTTCTTAAAGTTCATTGTTTACACAAGAAACAGTTCTCTGCGTTATTGCTTAATGAATTGTCAGGAAAATGACTGCACATATGCTAAATTATAAGACCTGTCACAAAATGCAGCCTGCTTAAACAGTTTTTAAAAGCTATTAATAAATCCTGAGTGCTTGAAACAATTGTCTCACATCTTCATTCTTTCTCACCAGGTACAGCTGATTGAAATGTAGTCAGCACTGAATGGCTTGAAATGGTTGAGTTGCACACAAACATGGGCATGTGATTTGAAAAGAGAGAAGAGGAAACTTGCGGTTGTGATGGTTTCATTTCTTTGAAGTTTAGGCTCAGGTTTCACTGTGCAGCATTTCCGCTATTCAGACAAAAAATGGTCAGTGACATTTCAGAACAGAGACTCCAGCTCTAAACAATACCTAACACATCTGGCCTATAAGGTGAATCGTAATGATGTTAAGTGAGATAAAGATATGTGTTTTTTCAGGGTAACCTGCTGGAGTTGAAAGTGAGTAGTCAAACCATAACTAATTATCATCATTCATGTCTCAGTCCCAGACTACTGACATGCTTAAGCCTCCTAAGGTCTTCAGTACATTCATTCATGTAGTTGCACAGAATGACTTAAACTTTGCAGCTAGCTTGGTTTGTACTCTGGGAATGGCTTAATTTTCACAGACCTGGAGAGCAAGCACACCATTGGTCCTGCTCCAAATTCTGCCTGTAAACCAGGTGCTCAGCTGCAAGGAAAATGAGCTGCATCTTAGAGACTTGTAATTCTCTGCATTGGGGCCATCAGGACTCCTGGGACCCAGGAGTCCAACTTTGTCCAACTTTGGAATAAAAGAAATAAAACACAACACTTAACTCTTGCATGAGATTTCACCTTGGGTTTTTGAAAAGCCTTTATCAATTGCATACCTAAGGGTTTGTAACCTAGGCTAACAAATGTCGAAAGCAATCTGTTAAGCAAACTTCTGTAAAGTTGTCAGTAAATTTGGTGGTGAATTGGTGGGTGCAAACAGAATGGCTCAGAATTACAATAAGAGGGTCTTCAAACTTCTGGTGGTGTTTCCAGTGAATGCCTGTACCTGTAGGTGAGATAGGAGATGTGAGGAGGAATCACTCAAATGCTTTTTATCTGATTGAGCTCCACATACTTGTGTTACTAGATACACCATCTATGAGGTCAGGAGAAAAAGGGTGTTTTAATGTACATGGAAGGACTATTTTTTTCTGTGATTTGATCTCCTTGTACCCTCAAGTCTCTTCCTCATAACCCTGCAGACATGCTGCTGGAAACAGGCTATGCAGAGGAGTGGGCTGTGTACTAATTCTTCACTTGTTGCATCGCTGAAGGGTTGCAGCTGAACCTGTGATTAGGAATGCAGCTAAATGCAGTATCTTAAGCAGCCTCACATTGATCCATATTGGCAAGGTTTTGATAAAGGCTGCTAAGGTCACTTTTTTTCTTCCA